>NC_058119.1:1190000-1350000 GCF_914725855.1 Thunnus albacares | reverse complement strand
AACAGTTTTTGAAATTGGTCCAGTATTGAGTGAGAGTGCTTCAGCTGGCAGCTGCGAAACAGGCTGCAATGTAATCCTTTGGGGCAATTGAACCCCGTCAAAGTACGTTCACTAAAAATACTTGTTTTTGCCACTGACAGGCTCAGATTGTTATTGTAAGTATCTGATGACATTATGGAGAGGACTATACAAAGAGATTCAACTTTTTTCTTTATCTTTTGCTTTATCCGGTCTGTTTGTTATTGTGTCTAACCAAATGTCGCTCAAGGAGAAGTCTCACTCTGAAATCTAGTGAGAGTTGAGTTGCTGCAGGAAAACAGCTAAATAATCAGCTAGATATTCAGCCTTGACTTTTAGATAGATCTTTTAGATAACACCAGGGGTTAAAGTGGGCTGGAACGATCCAGAAGGCCATTCCGACACCTTTGATTAATAAGTAAGTAAATCTGATTGGCAGTTTCATACATAATTAAAGCTGCAAGCAGCATTGAACGGGCCCTTGCACCTCTGCGCACGGCGGGGTGCAGCGCAATTGAAGGGCTTCTGTCACGGGCCTGTAGATGTCTTCAGACTCAGGCTGTTTTCAGAAAGTGCAAGAAGGAGATTAACATCACTTCCTTTGTCCACTATTTTGCCTGCTGCTGAGGCTGCTTCGCTGAAATTAGAGGGGGCGCTATTCATCCAGTTTACATCACTGATGGAATATTGTCATGTAGACGTGTTCAGGCCGAGAGAAGTTTGGTGCAGACTGGAGCATTTACAATAAAGTTATAGCAACTTCCTCTGTCATGGCGAAGCATCAAATCTCATCGGTGTGAGGATGAGAATTTTCTGCAGGGTGAGACATGTCTGCCTTGCTCACACCTGTGGCATCAAAATTATGCAAGTTTTGTGCCCATTCACTTGAATTTCAATTAGTAAATTGAAAACTTTTGATGAGTTTGTGTGTAAAACAAATTCATTTCCTAATTTTCATCAAGTCTATTTTTTAGAAAAGGAAAGACTTTTAACCCACATGACCTGGTCAAAGTTTGATTGACATGTGTACTGTCAGGTGTGTAGAGACAATAAGTAACTGCAACTGGACACAGAAAAATACTCATATATTTCAATGGAGAGTGTGAGCACCCCTCCTATTCTCTCTCTCTCCCTCTCAGTTGGAGAGGAGAATTTCAATGTACTCTTCTTGTGAAATCTCCTCATAAATCCCATGACTTTGGCCAAATCAAACACAAAGGTCATGCCTCCCGATTGCTTTACATTGTAAGGGTGATGTGGCACTGCAACTTTCAGGGCTTATAAAATCCAAACCGTTCAAGTTATTACAAAGTTTTTAACAACTTATTTTTAGCACAGTGTCATAAGTCATATATTAAAGTTTAAAGCCGATACCATTAACACCCTCAGAGTAAATAGCGTTTGTTAGGGAGCCAAAATTGAGAAAAAGTCTTATTTTGAAAGGCTGATTGCGGACTTCCGGTTAGATTTAGGTTAGGGGTGTCAGAGTATGATTTGTAGGTCTTGATGAGACGAAAAAGTCGGTTTTGGTTTGATCTCTCTACGACATTCCTACGGGCCGTGGCGGCCATTTTAGTCACATAGGTGGCGCTAGAGAGCACGTTTTGGCACTTTGGGGGTTAATTTTTACATTTTATCAAATTTTTCACCAGACCTGATGTGCATGCCAAATTTGGTGAGTTTTTGAGCATGTCTAGGGGGTCAAATTTATGTCTGAGATCCCGTAAATACATTTATGTCAAGTAAGTTCATTTTTTGTGTGCTGCAGCCTAGTGTTCCTTCCAGCTGATGCCGTTGAGATACTCACTCAACAAATCACAAAGTAATGTCACCCCATGGCCCCGCCCCAGACTCAAACTCAGACTTCTGAAGTGGTAGGTGATTAGAAATGCAATGTTTCAAACAGAGCTCAACAAACATCACCAAACACACAAACTGTTTTCTGTGCAACTTGGCTATCCACACTGGTCCTGCTACTAGTATGAGGAGCATAAAGTGCCCTCAAATTGGGATAAGTATTTCCCAATTAGAAAGTACATTATGAATGCTAATGTGTGAAAATGATCAAATTTAAAGCTTGCATAAGTAATGTCATTCATTTTAGATTTCTTTTTAAAATCAGACAGTGGATATGTACATGATGTGTTGTTGAAGTTATCTGGTTAATTCAAATGCAGCACAGCCCAGAGCCATAGCAAGATATTAGTGCTTAAAAAAAGGTCAGCTGATCATGTAGCCTGTCCACAAAGAAAGCAAGTCCAACGGAGCTCACAGTACAAATCAATTTGGGAGTTACTTTGAGTTGAATCATTTTTCCCCACTGCACTGCTACACTGGATTTTAGGGTTCCCCGACCTGCCAAATCCCACTTTAACACGTGGATAACACTAAGCTGCACTTTCTTTACTCCAACACAACAAACTCCCCCTGGCACTCCTCTCTCCAACTCCCACTCACGTTTCCACCACTGTCTTCCTGCAACAACTCAACTCTCACGAGATTTCAGAATGAGACTTCTCCTTGAGCAAAACTTGGTTAGACACACTGACAAACAGACCAGATCAAGTGAAAGGTAAAGAAAAACATTTTATATCTCTGTATGGTCCTTTCCATAATGTTGTCTGACACTTATAATAACAATCTGAGCCTTTTCAGTGGCAAAAACAAGCACTTTCAGTGGACATACATTGACGTGTGCAATTGCCCCGTCAGATTACATTGCAGCCCCTTTCACTGCTGCCAGTTGAGAAGCGCTCTTGCTCTATACTGGACCACTTTCAAAAATTGTTGTCCCCAATAGTCATTTAGATACAAAATGATCGGAAAATAGGTCTAGGTTGAAAAATCCCAAAGTTTCCCTTTAACACTCATGACCTTGTGTTTAATATTTGTGAATATTACAACAAAGAGCAGCATATTCTTTGTCAGATGTTCTTATATGATCTGACTGAATGAAGTCCTAAACACACACGCATCTGGGGCTTTCTTGCTATCTTTATCCAAGAGCATGGTCTTTCAATATGAGAGCATGATTTATTGATTTCATGTTCAGATTTTGTAATTTGTTCCCTCAAACCCTGTCCTCACACTTAAATAGCCACTGCTTGTGCTTAGATTTGCTCTGCTTCTGCTCAGACTGTATGCATGTACTCAGATATATAGCATATATGCACAGATTTCCTGCTCCAGCTTCAGCCCTTCTGCTTGCACTCGGGCTGCTTCTGTGCGCACGTCAAACATCTGCTCTAAGATCTCTGCTCTGCTCTCGGATTTTTTTGTGGAATGACCCTGTCAAAATTCCACAACCAGTAGAATGCCAGGTGTAGTGTTGGCCTTGTGGGCGCGTTCGCTTTACTTCTTAAAGCGTCCCATATGGGCGGTTACTCTATAACCACTCCTGCCCTCCAGGGCTTTATTAAAGGTACTTTCCTTGCTTTCTTGTACAACTTTTCGAATAAAAGGACAGTTAATATATATACAAGTGTCCATATTTTTTCTTTTACTAGCTACATATAATATTAGCCATGTACCTGGTGTGCTAGAGAAGAGAACGATATCACCTTCATGACAAAGGAGCAGGACTCTAGTGACTCTAAGACTCTAAGTTTTTTATTTTAGGGGGGTTATTACTTCCTTCAAATTGAATTGATTAAGTCATATTTTGTTACAGGTGGTAACAAAGCAGACTTCTGACCACACCTAACCAGGGAACTGACTTGAAACAGTGAAACACTGCATCTTATCATCTGAAAGGAAAATTCTGGTTTATTTGAACCTGATGTATTTCCCATGAATGTGGCAGTTGTGACTACATGTATCCTGCTAACTTTGCTCTCTGCAGTTCAATCTGCAATCTCAGATTGAGATTTGGGCGAACGAGGTCAGCATATAATGATGGTTATCGGGGCAACCTCTGTCAGCCTCCTTTCAAAAGTTTGTTTCTGAGTCTAAATGAAAGTAAACACAGGAACTAGGGGTGTGCCCGAATACAAATACATTATTCGGCAAAGCACAAATAGTGGTTTGTTTGTTTGTTTTTTTATGAATATGTGTTTCATACAAATATTTTAAAAATTATTTGTATTCGAGAAGAAAAAAAACATGTCAAATACCAGCGTGCAGGTCGGTTACATCGCTATCTCAGTCTCAATGAGGGGAGTCACATCCGCCTGCTACATGATGCACATTTCCTAATTTGGACATCACTCCCGGAGTTGGGGGTGTTCCCCAGTGTGTATCTTGTCATTTTATCCTTGCAATTTGGAAACATGCAGACATGTGCCATTTTATTTATCTACTAAGTTACTACTTCTCTAGTAGGAACAAATGCTGCTACAGACGGCTAGTTCCTGTGTTTACTTTCGTTCAGACTCTCAAACTTTTGAAATGATTCATGTAAAAATCATGTTTATTTCTAAAGCAGTGGGAGGCTGACGGAGGTTACCCCGATAACCGTCGGTATGGCCTCTGTAGGGCCTTGTTTGACCAGATCTCAATCTGAATCTCAGGAATCTCAATAACAGAGCTGCAGAGAGCAAAGTTAGCAGGACACAACTGCCACATTTATGGGAAATACATCATGTTCAAATAAACAGGAACTTTCCTTTAAGTTTCTCTTGCATGGTTGGCAGTAACACTAGTGGTACTGGTGCTGTATTTTTAAATAAGTAAGCAAATTTTTCTTCTTGCAATTTTCTGTCATCACAGTATGTTAACAGTCCACTTAGGCTATGGACCACACAAGCTACCACCAAGAGTTCACACTGTCACCAGTAATTTAATAAAATGTGCTTTTAATTTAATAAAAGAAAAAGGCAAGAATAAAAAACATGTGAGTGCTTGCTCTACTTATTTTTAAAGTCTATTGATCTTTGTTTCTGGCTGGTAGCACCTAAAGGGCATTATGAGATTAAATATAAAGGTAGCAGGTAGAGGCTGGTCATTTCTTGGTTTTTAAAGCTTTAGGTTAATTGTAAAACGTAGAAATGACTCATGCGGGTGTTTAAATGTTGCTTAAAAATATTGCTGTCCAGTAAAAGGGCAGGTCAGAGTTTGCTGGAATCTATAACATATAAAATTGTACTGTGTGACAGACGTGTATCAGCACTCTGTAAGGTAATTTATTATAGGTAATATTGATGGGATTTACTCTTTGAATTCTAAGGGGTGAGTGTGTGTGTGTGTGTGTGTGTGTGTGTGTGTGTGTGTGTGTGTGTGTGTGTGTGCGCGCGCGTGTGTACCCTCCAGGGTCTCAGTGAGGGCTGCTTTCTAAAATGGAAACACTGATTAGATCACTGAGTTCAAATGTTAGTACACAGTTCATTCACGCACACACACACACACACACACACACACACACACACACACACACACACACACACACACACACACCTCATACAACCTACAGTATATTAAGGCCTGCAGGCCTTCCCCTTGTGCCTGTGTGACATTTACAGCCAAGATAGGAACAGAGTGGAGTCACTCTTCTAAGCTGTCAATCAAACAACAAAGTGAAAAAAAGAAAAACAGCTCAAGGTCTAAGTCATTTATTTTGAAAATACACTCAGTTCTACTGCTGTCTTTAAGTTACCGCAGATATTGAGCCATGCACCAGACCAGAAGCCTGTACCATGAAACAAGTTCATCTTACTCGGGCTGTCTTTGAGTTAGCTGGCTTCACTGTGCCTAATATTGTCTGTTCTGGATAACAGGTATCATCAAGCTGGTTATTAACCACCTCAGTCAACTTTAGGTTTTCCAGGGGACGTGGCTATGGCATGGAGCTGAGCGGTCACATTTACTGTATGTGTAGTAAAAGTTAAGTAAACAGATTCACACTGAATTTACTTAATTTATTTAAGACATCTTGACCAGGCATTTTCTTTTATTACAGAGTTTCCAGAGGACAAGAGAAGAGAGCTTGTGAGACATCCTTGGTGCAGCAGCAGCAGCAGCAGCAGTCCCAGGAAAAGAGATCTGACAAGGAAGAAAGAAAAGGGCAAATGGCATCCCTGAGCTGCCAGACGGCCTCCACATCTCTAAAACAACTGACAGCTGCTTACCATTAATTTATATCCAGCGAGGAGGAGACAGTAAAGAAGAGAGCGACTGAGAGGGAGAGTCTGTGTGTTGTGCTAATTCTTCTCATTCGTCTCATTTGTGGTCTGATAAACAGTAAATTCATCAAATTCAGTGCCCCATAAAGCTATTTTCCAAGCTACACATAATACAGCTTCTGTGCTTGCCTCAAACCGTTAACTCATAGTCCTTTAGAATTAACGTGTCTCATTACTCAACACCAGACACTCGCTGAACATACAGTTAGGAAATAGCAGGCTAGAGGCGTGAGCATGGATGCCTGGCCAATCCTAGCGCATGAATGCTACACAGGGTGTGTCTTGTCAAGAAAAGCAGTGGGATCCATAATAACGCAGGATTTGCAATACGTAACTTATGTAACTGATGTACGTAATTGGCGTAGATGGTAACTATACGCAATATAATCCACACAGTTTCCGTAACGTGAGGAATTCACAACAAATGTTGAAGTGAATTATTTACACTTCAACATTTATTTTAACAACTGTTTTAACATAGATGAAGTAGAATGTACAGAGTGTGTTAAATGCTTTAAGAGCTGCGGCTCTGAAACAAAATTGGAGGCCTCTGAATAAAACCTAATAAATCTTGGTAAATTGTATCAGTTGTCGGGTACAGTAAAGTCTCTCATCTTTATTTTCTTTAGTGTTGATGAAAATGCTCAAATTGAAAGCTTAAATAAAGGGGAAAGAAACAGGGTTGACTATCATTACAATGTTAGTTTTAAGGTTACAGTCATAGACTGTATAAAAATATGGACGTATTTACTGAAGAGCGGTTTTGAAGCTCAAAGTGAGCCGCTCCGGCCATTGCCATCTTGGCAGTGCGTGACGCCGCCTAACTCCCAGCCAATCAAAAATGGGCAAAGAGGCGGGCCGAACAGCTGAAACAAGCCACCTAGCGGCTGGCGGACCTGTCACTCAAAGCAGCCATGTCCTTCATTGTGCATAACTTTACGGCTTAATAAAATTTAAACGGGCAAGTTATAAAAAAATTCACCCCCCATACAGTTGTATGAAAAGGGAAATTAACTATAGAGAGCAAAACCGTTGTTTGTACCAGGCTGTAAACATGTTTATTTCCGCTGTAAAGTTGGACATTTTAACATGGGGGTCTATGGGGATTGACTCGCTGTTGGAGCCTCAAGTGGCCGTTCAAGGAACTGCAGTTTTTGGCACTTCCACATTGGCTTCATTTTACAGCCCCAGAGGTTGGTTACATTTTTTAATAGAGTTAAAATACTAATATTAACTGAGGCAGCTAAACACCATTTCCAGGTATTTTTATCTACATTTGTCACTTGTGTATTTTACATCATTTTTCAAATTTTTGAAAAACATCTGAAGCAGCACCAATACCAACAAAAACTGTTCACTGAAACCCAATATGTCTACTACTACCAGTGTAATATCACTTACTCATCACTGCATTTCCACTCTATCAGAGGTGTGCCAGATCTGACTGCAATAAAAAGCTTGTATGTGCTCCATATATCTGTCCAACTTGTATCTATGTAAGAAGAAACTATTTCAGCAACTTGACAAAAGCAAGGCTTCTAGACTGACTAAACGCATGTGTCAGCATTTGTCAAGTCTCCTGTGTTGTGTGTAAAGAAGCCTGTCTTTCTGTGAAGCATCTACAAATCAATGAATGCTCTTTCACTCTGACTCTCCATACTGCAGGAGTAATGAGATGCTATATCACCACACTGAGAGGGCTGGGAGCCTCCTGATTAAGCTGTGTGTGCTGCAAACACACACACACACAGGCTGTCTCCCAGCATAACTAATGAGAATGTTTCATGGTGGTGACAGCAAGCGGCGTGTGTGTGTCTGTCGGTGCATTATGACTGTAACGATAATAATGAGAACAAATGAGTGCCATCCATTTCCTGCCTGGCTGCTGATTGGCCCTGATGGCCAATATGGCGCTGGGTAATCCATCTTTGAGCCCCTCCCCCTAACAATCATCCGGTGACCCATTGGGGGAAGCATCAGCCAATGAAACAGCAGCACTGAAGCTGAGGATGCTACTACTGCTACAACTAGTACAATTACTCCTGGTCCTCCTCCTACTACTGTTACTACTACAACTATATGTTGTGCCACTATTGTTACAACTACCATACCATAATACCATAATTACTACTGCTGCTGCATCAACTGCTATACATCTATAACTACTGCTACTATTGCTGCTGTTGCTGCTAAAACTGCTACATGCAGTGGAGGAGTGAGACAAAAAGAGTAGAGGAAGAAGAGAGGAGAGTGGCATGCTACTCTTTTGTTGAAATTGTGATGGACAATGAATGATAATCCATAAAGCATTGTGGTTTAGTTTCTGTTTGTCTATTTGTTAATCTAAATGAAGTGAAATCAACACCAAGCTCAGGCAACACGAGACTAGAGTGAGGTGCTGCAGGGGGTGAGTGGACCAGCTGCAGAGAGCAAGTTATGCTCTGCTCATCAGGTGAGGCCAGCATCCCTCCTTGTTGTTGGCATGTTGTGGCCTGTTAGCAGCTGACACAGCCGTAAGGCTAAGTGATAATGAAATCCTCTGGACTAAACAACATATCATTTAACCAGTACATATGCTTCTCCTCCTCCTTCTTCATGTTCTCGCTTCTTCCTCTTTCTCCTTCCGTTAGGACTACTACAACTGCTACTTTATAATACATCTACTTACTTCAAAAACTACTAACACTAATATTACAACTGTACAACTGCTACTATGATCACTGATACAACTTTACAACTGCTGTTCCCTCTGCTCTGCATCTGCAACTAAAATTATATTGCTAACCTTTTACTAACTTTAACATATTTCACACTGCTGTATACCACATTTTTTGCCTATTTTCATAAATGACGTATTTGTCTTTGATTTAATCTTCGTCTCAGCATAGTTTACACACATAGTTTTAATCTCCATATGCCATAGTTTACTTTTTGACATTAAAGTTAAGACTACTGCTACCACCAACAGTACTAACACTGCTGGTGCTTGAACTGTCTCCTCTTGCACAAGTCTTATTTAGCACTGTGATAGATGTGTGGATAGTCTCTGCAGCCCCATCAGTCTTCAGCCAGCCCAGCTGTCTTTATTAAGCTCTTCCACTTCACAGAGGACACACAGCCTCCCTGTCACACAGGTCAATAACATGGCCACCAGGGGGCCTCCATGATTCAACGTTAGCATGCTTGTCATACTGTGCCTGCGTGCATGTGTGTGTGTGTGTGTGTGTGTGTGTGTGTGAATTTTGAGAGGAGAGACAACAATTTGGCTAGGAATTCCCTCCAGTGGAGAGTCAGGCAGCAGCGAAATGATTAATTGGAAAGAGGAAAGAAATCATCAAAGATAATGAAAGAACAGAAAAATATGAAAGAAATGGAACAAACTGGGGATGAATGAAGACCTGAATGATAGAGAGTTATTCTATATATCTAAAATGAAACTATACAGATACTCCATAACATTCAAAGTAAGATTAGATGAAATGAGATAAAATAGAAGTAGATTAAATTAGCAGTATGAAACAGATCACAACCAACAGTTCAAATATACAGGGAAAAAAGAAAAGAATCAATGAAACAGTGTGCTCCAGGATGAGAGGATACTAAATCAACTTTGACTAGAGTAAACGACTGATAACTGTCCTGTCTGGTACCCAACCATTACTTTGAAAGATTATTGGGACCAGGCTTTGCTACAGTATATTAATGAAAACACCCAGGGGAAACAATGTATGATTGAGAGAAAAAAAAGAAAAAAGAAAGAAAGTGAATTTGCAGCTTATAGTACTGGTAAGTCATGCAACATGTGCCATATATTCACATTGCCAAGCCAACCAAGGGAGTGGACAAAATAATGCAGTCTAACAGCACTGCATTAAAAACCATTTTAGAGGCTTGTATACTTCATGAGGCTAAAGTGAGGAGAGATACTGGTCTGTATTATTATCAAGCGTTCATGTTATTTTGTGCACCTCTTGCATGCACAGGAAGTATCTGGGCAGAGACAGTGTACTGTGCATTCACTTTACAGACATAGATAAGGTGTAGAAGCAGATTTTCATTCAGTGTGAGCATATTACCCGTTGATCCAACCAAACCCAGCAGAGGAGAAAGGACATATACAGGGGCATGAATAGGTACATTATTTGGGTGACTATAGTCAGGTCTCCATGCAAATGTGGTGCAAATGCAAATTAATTTTCAGAAAAAGCAATAAAGGAAAATGCTAATTAACGTGTTTCCATCCACTACTATTTTGCGAATATTTAAGTTTTTTTTTTAAATATTTTGACTTTTTTTGAATTTCCAGCATTTCCACTCACTTTTTTAATGCACAAAAAGCTTGGATGAAAACCCACCTTATGTATCACTGGCTGCTCTCATTAGCAACATGCATTTATAGACAAACTGTGTGTGTATGGTGTGTTTCCATCCACCTCACATTTCCATTACAGTTTCAATAAACAAACCTGAGTGGAAATGAAGAAAATTAAAAAAAAAAAAAAAAAAAAAAAAAACAAGCTGAAATGGAGACAGTAGAATGAGGTTCTTTTGACTGTCCACTAATGTGCTCTGGCAGCATTCTGGCTTGTGGGCAGCTCCTGGTAAGTTTGCAATGATCCGAGAAGCCAACTAACTCCAGCAGGCCAATCGTTTATGATCATTGCACCAGTGTTGTAGTACTTGAGTCCAGGACTTGGACTTGAGCACTAATGACTTAGACTTGGACTTGAGCATTGACTGCATTTGGACTTGGAAGTTGGAGATGAGGACTCAGACTTGATAATTGATAAAGAAGTAAAAGTTTTGTTTGTTTGTTTGTTTTTATTAGGTTTTTTTTGTAATAGGCCCTTCTAATATGGCATAAGATATTAGCTATATTAATTAGTGATGCACCGGTCGATCCTTCCACTGATCTAAAATGGCCGGTTTTCAGTTGATCGGTGATTGGCAGATCTCTTTCCACACATAGCCGCACTGTGATTCATGTCACGCACACAGTGGCAGCTGTGGCACAGACAGTGTAGCCACACACACACACACACACACACCACATGCAAGTTGTGGACACATCGTGACAGCCACTCACAGCCACTCACACACAACATGCATGTTGTGCACACAGGGCACAGCCAGCCACAGCCACACATGCAACATGTCGTTGGTGTGGAAGTTCTTTAGCGTGAGTGAAGAAGACAAAAAGCTTGCACTTTGTAATACCTTTAAGTCTAAAAATTTTTAAAAAAAAATTTAATTCTTATAAAGAAAGAAAATCAGAATTGCAGTCAGTGCATCATTAATATTAATATGAAATGGTGAGAGCTGTGTCATTTTTGTTTAATGAAGACCTTTTTTATTGGTATGTCAGCTCTTTGACCATGCCAGAGTGGAGCACTGGAGCCCTTCTTGGAACTCGACTCAGACTCAACCTTGATGATTCAGACTTGGACTCAAGTAATGGGGACTCAACTCGGACTCGACTTGGACTCCTCTTTGGTGACTTGGACTTGGACTTGGACTAGAACACTGGGGACTTGAGACTTGACTCAGACTCAAGATTCAGTGACTCAACTACAACACTGTCTTGCACACCAGTACGATATAACTGACTCAATGAGGAAAAACATTTTGCAAATGAAAATAAGTCTCATTAAAGAGATATAATTCTGCTAAATGCTAACTTGTCTCTGCTAACCAGCTGCTCTGCTGGGAAACATATTTGCCACCTGCCTTCTGTAAACATGCCATCAGCAGCCCTGGACAGGACCACGCGCAATGCATTCTGGTTCAATAAGGAGGGATCAGTTGGAAGTATATGTAACCCAAACATGCTGCGGCCTCTCCACACACCCTGGGATTCTGCGCCGTGCCCCCCGATGTGCAATGGGGCAACACACAGAGAGAAGGAGGCACGCAACACAGGAGCTGCAGATCGTGGCTGAGACCCAGCAACACTTTACTGGCTCACAATGACAGCTTTTATCTCTGTTGCTGATCCAATACACTGGCTGCTGGCTCCATAACCTTACACAGTAGTGAAAGTACATTTTTTAACTTTTTTTTAGAAAATGTGTCCTAGTGTCAAAATAAATAATACAAAATAATAACCTAACTCTGAAAATAACAAATTACTACATGTTTAATTTAAATAAGGCACTCTTAACATATGATTTAGTGTGAAAATACATTAAATGACATAACAAGACTGATAGCAGACAATAACTGAAAAGGTAATTCTTCACCCTGCACTATTTCCACTGAATGGGTGCTCTACTCATACATAGCAAGCTAACCAATATTACGGCCAATATTTACATACAAAACCACAAGTACTCACTTCTAAAACTCGCCTAAGTGTACGTTGACATCTTAATTAACACAATAATTGAACAGATTGACCGGATGGGTGTTTTTAGTTCAGATATTTAGGATGATGTAGGCCGCCATTAACACGGCTTACTTTGCGAAGTAGTGAAAGTAAACTTTTTTAAAAAATGGCATCCCGCACAGAATGAATTTTAGAACCACACTGTCCCGAAAGGGACAAACAGCAACAACCGCAAAAATCTCAGGGGAATAGACAGTGCAACAGCGACACTTACTGCCTTACATGTAAAACAATATTTATTGATGGAGCGACAGAAAGAAATTTGATGATTATACTCCATCGATGTGGAGGATCTTCATAAAGCGTAGGCATATATGAAGATAGGAGACAGGACAGGATCCCCCCCGGTGTCTTGACACTGGTGGTGGTGGAGCGGAGCTAGCAGGTGGTGCTGTTTCCACTGCCAGGTACAGTAAGTCACCATGGCTATCAGTGCTTATCCTACATATTCTGCATGTGCCACAATATGTTAAACAGAATGGACATTTATTTATATGAAAATATATTCTATGGACCTCCCTGTCTTTTAATCCTTATGTGGCTACCAGGTTCCCAGATAGCATCGTGCCAGTCAACTGTGTGCTCTGGTGTTCCTACATATGAGGCATTTCCAAGACATCTGATGTACAATTTTATGTGTTGCTTGGATGAGTCAGGGAACAGCATCATAGAGGCTTTAATCAGCCCTAGGAAGAGCTGCTCTGGGCACTCATTCAGGCTCAGAAAACACTGGCAAGATAGCCTACATATGAACTGTTTTTTAAATTGAGTGATGAATTGTTGTGGTTTTATCTTGTCTTATTTTTCTTTTTTATACCATATATATGCTATGGACCCTCTTGTGAGTCCGAAATAAAGTTTGAATTGAACTGAACTGAATAACCTACAACTGATATTCAGCTCTTATTAGGAGCAATAGTGGGCTGCAGTTTGCTCCTGTTAGTTTAACAAGAGCCACACCGCTTTCAATTCAGTTCAGTCTGTCTACTACTAATGAATAACCTGGAACTAAACTCATGGGAAGGAAGGGGATGTGGATGAATAAAGGACAAGTGAGGTCACTCCACACAAACACACGCAGACGTGATTCCATGATCTATAGTAGTAGACTGGAAGTAACAACAGACATCAGCTAGTTACAACTTTTGCTCCAGATGCTTTTCCTGACAAGAATACACTTTCAGACTATAAAGACTAACATTTTTGGCACAGAAACAAATAAGTCTGAAGATCTCAGATCTTTAGATCAGTGACAAATATCAAATGACTGTCCCAAAGTAAAAAGCAGCATGACAATCCTTGAGTTGATATGGGTTTTTGATGGAACTGATTAGTACTGAGGTGTGTTTTATTCATGTGCTCTTAATTGAGGATATATCTCATTTTTTTGGTGATAATCGATTCCAATGAGTGTCCATTGGTTAAAATACATGCCATATATGTAATGCCCCATTTTGACATAATAGCTGTCTGGATTCCTGGCAAATGCAGGTAGTGCTACATGTGCGTACTAGGGATGTGCAGAGGGCCAAGTATTTGTATTTGTATCTGTGTTTGTTGAGGCAGCAAAATTATTTGTATTTGTATTCGAATAAAAGTGGAAAGACGCTTAAAAATCCTGTTTTTGTTTTTGCTTTTATTGCGCTTTTAATTTTAGAAAATTAAAGTGTTACAATAAGTGTTCAAGAATAAACTACCTTACGAAGGAGGTCCCTACACCGGTTCTTGAACTGGAGTCTCCAGTCTCCGACGACTGTGTGCTGACTATGGAGCTAAAACTTTACTCATCACCTCATAGCAGACAGACATCTACCTATTTATACACCCATAACACAGAGACAGCACACCCCATAATGTGTAGGGAAGAACTTCAAAGGCTATTGCTTTGCACTTTTCATTTATTGCCTATTTTTTACAACCTAACTTTACGGAAAGGAGAAGGGGAACAAACAGGTTATGGAGAGTCTCTTGGGAACACTTGGTTTGTGTAAGTAGTTCAGCGTTATCTCTGGGGAACACTCCCAACTCTGGGAGTGATGTCCAAATTAGGAAATATGCATCATGTAGCAGGTGGATGTGACTCCTCTCGTTGAGACCTGCTGATAGTTGTAACAGCGGAGTAGAGGAGAGATACTGAGATAGTGATGTAACCAACCTGCACGCTAGTATTTGACATGGGGGTTTTTTTTCTTCCCGAAAACAAATAATTTTTAAAATATTTGTATGAAACAAATATTCGTAAAAAAAAAACAAAAAAAAACACTATTTGTGCTTTGCCGAATAACATATTTGTATTCGAGCACACCCCTAGTGTATATCACAGGTGAGTCATAGGGAGGTGATCAGGGTGGATGATAAACGTACAAGGTGCAGGACTTCACACCAGAGCTGAAGGTTCACATCCAGACTCCCATATGTGGTTAGGCTTAGGCAACAAAAGTTAATCGACATCTTGTATAATAAATAAAACTGATAGCCAGTTTTTCATGAAAATTCCAGGACCTTTTCTCTAGCACACAAAACATACATTTCTCTAAAATAATTGATAGAATGCAATGACATTTCTTGGTCCCATTCCTGCTCCCCCTTAAATGTAGTAAGTCTTTCGGGCTTTCCTAGAGCACCAGCCTCTGTACAAATTGTCTGATTGTAGCACTACCATTGGTAAGGGTTGTCCATTATCAATCACATTTGTATTGTGAGCTGAGGTAAAGCTGGTTTGTGCAACATCTTGTTGTCCAACCAAATCAGAAGGCTACACTCAAAG
Organism: Thunnus albacares; assembly: GCF_914725855.1. Taxonomy (NCBI): domain Eukaryota; kingdom Metazoa; phylum Chordata; class Actinopteri; order Scombriformes; family Scombridae; genus Thunnus; species Thunnus albacares. The sequence goes on along the minus strand of NC_058119.1, from coordinate 1,334,714 downwards.
GCGGGGTGAAATGCCAGCAGTGTATGGGGACTACATGACACATTCCTGCAGCAGGGCTTGGGAATAATTTTTGAGGGCTCAAGTGCTGACTTGCCACAGGCCAAAAACTATACTTCTCCATTCCTGTCAACAAGTTCACACAATTTTATTGATGTAAAGGTGGCCATAATGCGCCAAGAAATGTGGCAATGCACCAGCAAAGGCAAGTGCACTACTAGATTGCAGTTTTTAAAATATTTGAAAGAAAGAAAAAAAAAGCTTTTCAATCACTCTTTATCTTTTATGCGGAAGGTGAGATGCATTAAAAATTGTTTGCCAGATCTAGATGATACACAAAACTTTTTTTTTTGGTGAGTAACTCTGAATGTAAACATAACTGAACTCCACAGAACTGGAAGTCAATGCATTATAGTTGACTAGAATGCCATAGCCTGCAGAGACAGATGCGGTTAGTGAAAAGGTTGTAAATAAAGATCTTCGAACATAAATGTGATGAATGAACACACAGTCAGATGGAGGTTAACCCATGCCGTGAACTGGCTTTACAACTCAGCTGATGTCATGGGCTGTTCTGTTCCCACAGTCAACACCACTCATCTTTCTTTAACATTACATGCAACATAACAGTAATAACAACATTTCTGTGGCTCTGTTTAGGTCCCCACAGCACTTGGATAATGTTTAAGGAAATGTTTGACATTTTGGGAAATACACATATTTGCGTTCTTGTAGAGAGTTTGATGAGAAGACTGATACCAGTCTCATGTCTGTACATTACATAGGAAGCTACAGCCGACAGCTAGTTAGCTTAGTTTAGCTCAAAAGCTGGAAACGGGGAAACATATAGCCTGGCTCTGTCCAAATGTAACAAAATCCACCAACCAGCACTCTTCAGTGATTAACATGGTTTATCACCCTTGTTTAATCCATAAAAATATAATAACTTAGCTAATGCGATGAATTGTAGGCTAATTGAGAGAATGTTTGTGCCAAAGGGCAGAATTTTCTGAACAAAACAGCCTTTCATGCAGCAGTGGAGGTAAAGTCATAGGATTAAGAAATGTGTAATGCGAGGTGGCTGATTGTTACCCAATGACCAGTCACAGAAAACGCTGTCCTACTTTGAACTGCAACCAAAATAGCACATGATTGCTATGTGATTGCTGGGGGAGTGTTTGATTGTGGGAGTCTGTGTGCAGAGCGGCATTTGACGATTAATAATCAGTATTCTGATCCTTTGCTTCAATAAAACATGTAAAAAAGTCTTGCATTCAAAAGTTTACCAATAGTGGTTTTGAATGTTCCATTCCATATACTACAAATCACATATACTGTACATCACAGATAACTACTGTTGTGTTTTACATGATGTATTCTTCTAGACATCCATTGCTCTCTATTTATTTGTATGTTATACAAAACTCCCCTTGTTCTCCACATAATCCCGCTCTAACCTCCTCCACCCTCCTCGTTTCCTTTTTATCCCTCTATTTCCCCTCTGCTCTCCCCATTTATTTACTTCTGACTTCTTTGCCTCTCTTCTCCTTTCTTCTCCTATATTGTCCTCCTCACCTCACCTCATCCCCTCTCTTTTCGGTTTACTTTTCTCTTTCCTCTTCTCTTCGTCCCTCTTCTCCTACTTTGTCCCTCCTCTCCTTTCCTCCATCTCTTTGTAAATTCACTTAGACATAATTGCTTCCAGCAGGCTTTTCTCTCAGTCCGTCACGCTGCTCTCCGTCATGTGATGACACTGTGTGGGCTTGTTAACGGGGACCTGTGTATGGCTGCTGGGTGGAGAGGAGGCCTGACCCACTGCTCATGAACGGCCTGGTCACTTTAACCTGCTGCTGCCTGAACCTGTGACCACGCCTGCTACTACAGTCATGACATCTCCTGCAGTTTAGACAGAAACCCTTCTGCTGTTTGCTGTTTGGGACTTTGACAGATTTCTTAAATGGCTGAAGAGGTTTTAATTCCATCGTCGGGAAAAATCACATCGGTAAGTTCAGACTCACTGCATGAATCGGGTCAGATCCAGAGCCAAGGCCGTCAGCTGACTGATCCCCTATTGTTTTAGACACAGAGTCTTTGCAGCTAATAGCATTTACTACCAACTTTCAAACTTGTAGCCCCAGAACTTGGGACAAAGTAGATCAGCAGCTGACCATTAATAAGATCCTATCCCGAGTTATTTGATGTAGGTCACCAAACTTTAATATGAGATGAAAAACTAGTCCAAACTGATTATTCATATACCACTTCCATAATCATTATTTATTTTGATAAACAAAACCTGCATAATCAAAGATGGACTTGTACATTTCTGGAGTTTCTAGCTCAGGGTTCCAATGCTGTTATGAGTGTTATAAATAGCACATACAGTATTATGTTTTGCAGTCATGTACCAGCCTCGTTGGTTTAGACTTCTTCAGTTCCACAGCTTTGTCACATCTAAATCATCCTACTGCCCTGATCCTCCCAATAGCACCCCTTTAAAATCTTAGTTTTTACTTAATCCCTCAGCCACAGGAGCAATATCTGCTTTATAATCACCTGTCCAATGGCAAAGTCCCTCAGAAGATATTTTAAAATCTATGTGGGTGATGGGTTTGTGGTTTGGTATCAACAAAGGAACAATAGAAAGAGGCTTCTGATTGAGTACACACGTACATATTATATTATATGCGCTGATATTACACTATGCCCACTCTGTTGTACTGCTCTCAAGTGTTCAAGCATTACTAAAGCCCTTTTATACAGCCTGTTCAAGGTGGGAATTATTCCACCTCACTGTTCTGTATAAAACGTACAAACACAGGATGGGGGCATTTGTTGTTCCACCATTAAGTCAGCTATGGAGGTAGTCACAGAGCTGAATCGATGTCTGCGTAAAAGGGGGAGCCGGCATGGTGGGACAAGTCACAGTAGACATAGGCGTAGGCTATATTAACTGGTACTGAATTCATTAACTTGATCCTTTTAACTACAGGATCATGGATAATGAAAAAAAAACCCTCATTAGGTATTTATTTTAATCATTTTTAAACAGTTTGTGCTCGTTTTTGCACAGTTCTTTGTAGTTTTTACCTGTTCGATGGCAACATAGCAGCACTTAGAGAAAAGCTGCGTAAAAATAGAGATGAGTTGCACAACGGTCAGTGTAGCAGCTAATCAGCAATGGACGTGCTCCACTGCAGCCATAATATGACACTCCGTGCGTGCCTGGTGTATTTTGGCCGTTACACGTCACGCCTCTGATACCAGAACGCTGGCACGCTATCTAAAATCACATACTGGGGCAGCATTATGCTGGCTTTGTTTGGTTCAGTTTAAAAAAAGCAAAGCTGGCATAATGAGGGGTCTTCTTTATGGCAAATTGCGGGATCTCTGTTTAAAATGGGCTTAAGAGTGCAGTTATCATTGACTCAATAGTTATCTAGTGTACAGCAATGGCTGTATAATAGACAGAGCTGGTTGAGGCTTCCACGTTTATTTGCATTTCAGACACTTTTCTGTTACAGCTCTTAAAATCATAAAACTGGATCTTCCTTGTCTGTCTCAATTGGCAGACAAAGACACACCTGATGAAAAGTGGTAGGCCTATTACTGAGGAGGCCAGTTGCTGAATGGTTAAGTCACATACTATGTAACCACAACATCTCCAGTTGCATGCCATACACCTCTCTCTACTAGGGATGTGCAGAGAGCCCAGTATTTGTATTTGTATCTGTATTTGTTGAGGCAGCAATATTATTTGTATTTGTATTTGAATAAAAGTGGAAAGAGACTTAATATTTACTCATCGCCTCATTACAGACAGACCTCTACCTATTTATACACCCATAACACAGAGACAGCACACCATGTAATGTGTAGGGAAGAACTTGAAAGGCGATTACTGCTTTGCACTTTTCATTTATTGCCTATTTTTTACAACCTAACTTTGCGGAAAGGAGAAGGGGAACAACAGGTTATGGAGAGTCTCTTGGGAATACTTGGCGTGTGTCAGTAGCTCAGCTTTATCTCTGGGAAACACCCATCAACTTTGGGAGTGATGTCCAAATTAGGAAATGTGCATCATGTAGCAGGTGGATGTGACCCTTCTTGTTGAAACCTGCTGATTGACGTAACAGCAGAGCAGAGGAGAGAGAATGTGATAGTGATGTAACCAACCTGCGCACTGGTATTTAATGTTTTTTTTTTCCTTCCTGAAAACAAATAATTTTTTAAAATATTTGCATGAAACAAATATTCGTGAAAAAAAACAAACAAACAAAAAAAACAAACACTATTTGTGCTTTGCCGAATAATGTATTTGTATTTGGGCACACCCCTACTCTCCACCCCAATTTCCTTCTTGCCTCAATACTAACAACTATCCAATGAAGGAAACATGCAAACAAAAAAAGAAAAGAGAGAAAATAAAAGAAAAGTGGCATCTTGAAAGGGAAACAGTCACTGGAAAAATGGTGTGAAACAAAACCAGACAAAAAAAAACAATATAAATAAAAACTGCTGTAATTAAAAGTGAACAGATATATTCACCTGATAATAAGACATAGATTTTAATAAGTGTATTGAACTATTTCACAATTTCTTTTTCATATTGCATTGTGTCTGTATTTATTTAATAATGAACACCACAGAAGGTGTGAACATTGTTTACAATTTATGAAATAATAATTCAAGTCTGCAGCATTAGTGTTACATTATATTCATTTGGCAGATTCTTCTGTCCAAAGCAATTTACAATAACTGCATGCAAACCATATAGGAGCAAGCGCTACATGCATCCAGTAGTGCATGCTAACATGGTAGCATGGAGAGAACTGCTATCATTCCATCCTGTATTCTGAAGTTAGTACTGTTGTCATTCAGCACTTTAAGTCACTCTGATATCATATTTTGTGCCTCTTGGTAATAGATTTCCAAACTGGGACCTTTCTGTCTCCTCTGATATTTTACCTTCATATCATCTTACACTGGTACTGGACATCCCTTGTTCAAGTTCAAACTGATTTGACTTTGATTAGACTTTTTGTGATTTGTTTGACATTGTTCACTTTGTACATTACAAACACTATTTTATACACCCTTACCTCCTTTCACATTATGGCATCACATACTCTATCCCCCTCTCAAAACACCAAAACCAGAGGCCAAACTCTTCATCCCTGTGCATCGCTCCTCATGACATTTTTCCCAATGCAGTTCTTTCCCTCACAGTTTATACCTTTACATTTCAAAGTTTAGCTGGATGGTTTTTGTACCAGATACTGGTCACACTGTGGGAGCAAAAATTCTTTATTTGCCCTTCAGCTTCCTCGATCCTGGCAGCCATGCATGCCCTTTAGTTTGGTTGCTATGAGGAATGTGAACAATGCCAACAAGACATTTTAGAGGGACAAATTAGAGCTTCATTCCAAAACACTATTCCCACACTAGTCCCACTACTATTATACCTTTTGTATTAAACATGGTACATGTGCATTTATAACATCAATCATTAACACAATAATTCTAGACATAGTATAATTACAGTATAGAAGTCTTTCACTGAAAAGATGAGGTCAGATTGACAGCAAACTTGCTTTATGTTTTTATGGCACAAAGCATAAAGAGGGCTACAGTATTATGATGGTATAAGACATGAATGCCTTTGTAATGCCCTTTCAGAAAGGTTTTCATATTTGGTCTTTGTTTGGAGAAACACTAGCACTAATAACATACAAGATAAATGATACCTTCATCCAACTCTATCGCTAGACAAGGATTTCAATATTGAACTATTCTGCAAAACTGGATTACTGATTTACTGGTTTAAAATTCTTACTTTCTATTATATGGCAACTTGTATGGTCAAGCTTAGGGAAAGATCATATTTAGGGTTAGTTTAGTCAGAGACACATACATGACTATTAATAGTGAATAGTTATAGTTAGATTTAGAGGGAAAGTCTCTGCTCTTTGAGGAAGCTCTCAAAGAGAAGATTCTGCCAAGAGAGTTAATCCCCCTAATAAACATACATGAACATAAATCTTAGTTAAGTCAACAGTATAAAACACCCAACAAGTCATCCAAATTAAACGACCAAATACACGGTTTGACCATGTGACTCTAGAACGACACATGGGGCATTTTCTGAAATGGCGCCCCTATTGGCAGTAATTGGCAGGACAACATAATTTGTCTGTACTTTCCAAAACTGTTACACAACAATGTTAAACAATAACCATGTTTTATGATGTGACAGTGCTGTGGTTAAGGTCTGGTTTGGTTTAGGTACAAAACCACTTGGTGAGGTTTGGGGAAAGATCTGGTTTGGGCTAAAACAATCACTTTGTTAAGGTTAGAGAAACGTGGTGTGGGTTAAAGATACTTCCTTAAAGTTAGGCCATCTTCGTCATCATGGCAACAATAATAACCATGGGGTTAAGGTTAGGGGACAAACATACGTCATCTGAACTGCACCACTGCTCTGGGTCACAATTACTACTACAATTACTAGATGGCATCTGTCACTCAAACATAATGATATGTCGTTTTTGGGCGACTGACATTGCAACAGATTGTGTTGTTTCTCTTGGGTGGACAGTCTCCAGTCTGGGTCAGCATTGGCATGAGTGTGATCAGCAGAGTAAATGTAAGAGTCAAGTTTTGTTGTCCACGCTTGTACGCCTGAATGAATATGCTTGGATGTTACTGGACATACAGCTGTGAATTAGCCAATGATTGTGAAGCATTTAGAAACAGCTAATGCCAACCAGCAAACACAAGCGCTCCTTCAGGCCTCTGCCTGAACTTACACTATTTTGCATTAAAAAAGCAAATTTTAAGAGCAAACTCTGATCTCTTGCATGAAAGTCGAACATGCTACATTCCCATCTGCCAACTCAACCTTCACACACCCTGCATTGTTACTGAATGTTGAAACTGGGCATCACTTGTGAGGAGTGGAATTATCAATCATGTGTACATAATACCAGGGATAGTGGGCTACTTCACCATCACGGTATCATTCATTTGAGATATAAAAAGGATAGATTAAACCTACATTCAGCATTCTGCACTTCCTGACAATGACATCTCTCTCTCTCTCTGTCTGCAGCACCTGACCGGCTCTCTGTTGGCGGTGGCATTCCTTACCTCCTTCGGGAGTTCTATGCTTTATGGCTACAATCTGGCTGTGGTCAACTCCCCTGCTGTGGTAAGACACACACACACACACACACATACACACACACATACACAAATGTTGTGACCAAAATGCACTCTAGAAAGCCAATATGAGTTATTGGGCCATTTTGAATTAAATATCAAATATCTGATTTTTGACTCACTATTTGTCAGGCCAGGATGGTTTGATCAGTCCTTTAGTCTGTCTAACACTGATCCACAGCCAGATATTAAAACTACTGATTAGTAGGGATGTAATGATAAAGAGAGCTCACAATTGGATTTGATGCAATTCATGATACACTTGATACACTCGCAACACATTAAAAAGCAGAACAGAAAACAATACAAAATTTAGTATTTGTTCCTCCAAACGAATAAATGTGCTGTCATTTCAGTTTCACTCTTCATAGTTTTCAGTGCAAAATGTAAATAATAGACCCTTAAATTGATAAATAAATCAATTTCATATAGTATTAGATCCTTTACTTCTTAAAAAATAAGATTAAAAATGACAACAAACGAATGTCATTGTGAAGACCCTGAAAACCTATTTTCTCAATCAGATTCTTACTATGAGTGACGGGGTTCCACATGAACATATTACTTTCTGCCAAAGTTATAACTGTTTTGGTTATTTCACTTTTGTCCCTGTTTTTCTTATTGGTTTGAAGTGGGCAGAGCTCGGTGGGAAAGTGATGCCAAATATTTCTGTGCACCAATCAGGATCTAGCAACCGTTAGATGAAAATGTGGTGATAGTTGTTGATATTGTCCGCTTATGGTTAATGTCATAAATATCTAATGTTATAGAGAATACCTAAAATTTGAAATTACATTTTCAGAGGCTTTACAAGAAGCAAGAATGAGAAGAAAGTCAATGGAATGACACAAACAGAGACAAACAGAAGCAGATTTGTCTGCTTGAGCTGAAGTTGTTTCAACTCAAGTAAGAATGTGTGGTTACTGGTCGTTGCGTCTGACAGAGGGAGAATGTGGTTGTATGTGTTTGCTGGACACAGACAGGGTGAGAGAGTAGTTGAGAAGGGCTGCTTGTTGTGGGGAATGTGAACTGCATGACATACTGGACTTTATTAGAAGGAATGCAGCTTGGCCCAGTGAGAATGAGTGTACAGTGAAGCCTACTTTATCCAACACCACACATGAAGAGAGAACTAAAATATTCCACTCAAGTTTAAATACTGATACTCAGCAATTGCTTAAACGGACATAAAACTTTCAGTTAAAATAATCTCAAACAGAAGTAAACAGAAATATTAAAATATAGTAAAAGTTTATGAAGTTTCAGGGCAAAAAGACAGAAGAGCTAAAACAATAGAGAGAATGCTTATTTCCACTATTCAGTAGTGAGTTTAAGTCCTGACGTCACTTCCTGAGTAGCCTCTGTTCCACTAGCTTCTGAAACTCAGGACTATAATTGCTCATTGGCGGTTTCTGTCAACGGTATTTACAAAAATGTGAAGCATGGTCCTGGAGTTTATTATCCAGACTTTGTTCTTTTTGGAAGCATTTTAGCCTTTATGTGGATATTATGAAAATATAGAGAAACAAGAAAGACAGGGAGAGAAGAGGAGATGACATGCGACAAATGTCCCTTGTTGGAACCAAAGCAGGAATGTCATAGCAACATGGTATGTGTCTCAACCACTCAACACCCCTGCTGTCCATATTCTAAGTTTATTTTTACCTAATACAGGATTTACAATTAGAAATCAAACCCTTCACACTGGGATTAATACCAGGTTAAACAAAAGGTAATTTAGCATATAAAAACTAAACAGCTCCTACGAAGTTTTACTATATGGTGGTGCATGTGCTAAAAAGTACAGTACATTATTTTAACTGTTGGTTTCAGTCTAATTCATGATATCCACCCCTGTTCTCAGAATTTTAGCTGTAATCTCAGTTGCTCTGTCCTGTTGAGGTGTTCAGTACATTGTCCCAGTCTTTAACACTGAGGGCCAGAGATACCCAGAAAATGGTGTTGTGAAAATGTTTGCTGCTCTTGTCTATGAGTGTGCGCCCACAGTCTGTGTGTATTCAGCATCTGATTTACTAAGACAGCAGCTCATTGTGCAGTCAGCTCCTGGACTGATCTGGGGACAGCCCTCCAGATGCATTCAGCCAGCGAAGGAGAGTTCATTAGCTCAGTTCTGCATCCTGGCATTGTTGCAGACATACCTAAGCTAGCAGCCACTAGCCTTGTCTGTCAAGCTGGTGACATTTAACCTGAAAAGGTCTTGGGCTTATGGGAAATGGTGTTAAAGGCCACTAAAAACTGAAATTAGTTGAACAATGATATTAAATAATATTTTAATAATTACCATCCATATCATGACATAAGTGAATCATGTGACATAATGTTGATTTAGGCTATGTCCCTATGGTCATTATTATGGTCATTATTAAAGTCATTTGTGTTCTTACAAATGTAAAAAAGGATTGAATTAAGTTTTCTTGCTTCTAGGATAAGACCTAAAGGTCCTGAAGATCCTGGTTTTACGTCAGCTCTCCATAAAGTTAAAACATTGATACATGTGCCAGTATTAGCAAAGAACCACCTAACAAAGCTAACAACAACCAGGCTATGAAAACCAATAATACTGTGGCAGGATGATGTTTTGTCTAATGCTAATCATGTATAGCTCTACATGTGACAGTAGGCTATATTCACAAGTAGCTTGCTCCTTTACATCACACATCTCTTAAATAATTACCTTATTAGTAGTGGTGCAACGGATCATAGTTGATCGATGATCCGTACGGATCGCCCCCCACGGTTCGGCACGCATGTGAACCGCGGATTGACTGCAAAACTGAAAGCTTGTTCAACAAGCTGCAGGACAAGACGTGTATTCATGTTTGAGTTATCATCCAGTTTTGATAATGTGGACACAGGTTAAAAAAAAACCATTCTTCTGGATAGCTATACATCATCAGTTGACATTTGTTATGAGAGCTGTACTGGAACTAAAATATAACTGGTGATATACTACTGTAGAATGAGAGTTAGAGAAGCATTGTGAAACAACACTGTCAAACTCTTCAGAGCTCTTTGTCATCACAGTCAGGTTTTGAACTGAGAGCTGAGATGTAAGAGTTACCAGTTGAGTAAAAGCATGTGCCTGCCAGTGTTTCTCCTGCAGTTGGGTGTCTGACGCGGGTCCACCAACTCGTGCCATCACATGGTAAATTGATTAAGAAGTTGAGGTCAAAAAAAGACTTTGGGATTTGATTAGAGAAATAGTTGAAAATGTCAGAGTGAAAAAAAGAGAAGGAGATAAAGACAGTGTGTATCATATTGGTCTCGTGGAACCAGGATATCTTGGCCACATGATACACCAAGACAAGGTTTCCTCTCTAATCAGGAAGGAATGCTCTCTGATTGGCTCAAAGAGGCGGGATTGACCAATTGCTCTGTATTGGTCCACTGCAGCATCTCATCTGTGAGGACAAAGTTGAAACTTCACTAGAACTGTTGAGAATAAGGTGACCAATGTTGGCACCAACAACTTCTAGTCTATTAACCTGCTTTCAGGTACAACACAAAGCAAATTAGCAGCTGAAGAAAGAAATTGAAAAGAAAAAGGGAGAAACAACACAAGGAGTTAACACCGGCATAGCGAGCACGTCTTGTTGTTAAACATACTGTAAAATTATATTTACTGTTTGTCAACTGTACATAATGTTATTGACTTTGATTGCTAGCATAATGTTAGCTTCCTGGATCATAGCTGAACCAAAGTACCAAAGAACCTGAGCAGACTACAAATATGGCATGGTAATGATTGTTCCATGTATTAATCATACCCTCAGATGTTACCAGGATTTTTTTTTCTTTGGCAAGTGACCATGGTATAAGCAGGATGATGCCCCCTGAGGTGTCCATAAACAGGAATAATGGACTCTGCAGAGGCAACTGTCCTCTGCTGCGTGTCGGATTGTTCTGGCTGGGCTCTATTCCAGACCTTCTCAAAAACTCCTTTTGATCGCGAGCTAAAAGTAATCTATGATAGTAAATATGTTGCAAAATGCGAAAGCCTGTAGACTAGATGTGAAAACTTGTAGAACAAAAATCTGAACTTGTATGTTTAAATTTTCACTTGTATAAAATATTCATACACGTGAGCTGAATTTGAGGTCACAGATAAAAACAAAACACTTGAGATCTAGTAGAAAAAATGCAAACATTTGTTCCAAGGAGTCAAGGCGTGCAGATTCATCAATTTGTGATGCAAGAGAGCACATTTGTGAGGTTGCAGTGGCGATTTCAAGGTTATATTTTATACAAGTGAAAATTTAACATACAAGTTCAGATTTTTATTCTATAAGTTCTCACATTAAGTCTACAAGCTCTTGCATTTTGCAACATATTTACCTTCATAGTCGTCCTCTCACTTTATGCCATCTACAGCAAACTGCACCTTTTCATTCCCCTTCATTCATACCTTTCTTCTCTCTCCTCCCTGTCTCAGTATATAAAAGACTTCTACAATAAGACGGTTGTGAGTCGTAATGGAACAGGACTCAGTGGGGAGACCCTGACCCTCATGTACTCTCTCACTGTGTCTGTCTTCGCTATTGGAGGTCTGCTGGGCTCCATCATTGTGGGTATGCTGGTCACTCGCTTTGGCAGGTAAGACTTCTCTGCATGTACAACATACAAAGAAATGCAAAGGTGCACAAAAGCACACTGGTTCAAATAGATTTCTTTTATTTCTAGCATTGTTCTCAGAGATTGTTCAGAGAATTAACCATAGAGGAAGCAGATCGGAAAAAGCTCTCATGAATTGTTTTCATATGGGTCATTTTGGAGGGCACTGACCAGCTGAGGAATAAAAAATGTATAAACATCTTCTTCTTATCCTTATTTAACAAGTAAAAAAGTCTCATTGAGATTAAAACCTATTTTTCAAGAATGACCTGGGCAAGAGAGCAGCAACCTGTCAGATTGGACAGAATTATCACTTAGCACACCTCTGTAAGAAACATGTAAATGCAAAGTGACTCTTGGCATTGTCAGTTCTACTTTGTAAATGATTGTTCACACAAAGGTTTAAGAGAAGAGATTTTTTTTTGAATTTTCAATGGTTGTTGCATTCAGGGAGATTCAAACTGTAAAGTGAGAAATAAGTATTTGGGGAAAAAAGTGAAATGGGTTATTTAAACTCTAATGAGTTTGAAAACAACAATGTCTTAATCTTGACTATTTCTATGTTCTTGCTCCATTAAGGGTTGAGTATTAGAATTGGTCCCTGGAGAGAAAGTGGGATTCATGCACCCCTAAATTTTACAGATGCTGTATGATAGCTATCATACCACCTGAAACCTCCTCAGACTGCTTTGCGAACTACAAAGCCAGATGTAGTTTGACCTCAAACATGAAATATTTGTCCTCAGTTGCCCTCAGAGCTGTATTTGGACATTGGCTCTGCTCTGTCCTGACACCTTACCCAGTAACCCCCCTAGACTGTCCAACCATGGGGGTGGATAGCGGCCAATTGGCAATGCAAGCCTGAGAGACCCTCTGCAGCATCTGGTGCTGCCACCAACCAAGCCGGAAAACACACGGATAACACACAGTCACCAAACAGCATATTATCTAATACTTATATTAGAATTTCGAAAACACACATGGCCCAGTTTATGTAGTGTTGTACATACAAGAGTGAAAATATATGGGATAAAACAAAATGAGGGACTAAGACATCTGTACTCAGAAACACACACACACACTCTCTCTCTCTCTCTCTCTTACATTGGCACAAAAAGCACTAGATCAGGCCCTTCTATCAATCATGCCTCTGTCCGCTGTATTCAGAGCTACTGATAACCTCTCCCTCCCTAGTGCCCTGTTGTCCTTCAAAGTGCACCAGCATCGCCTCGTCCCATCTGCCCTTCAGAAGTGTGTTAATCCTGAAAGTGCAGAGGAAAGTTCTTTTGTAATCAGTGCAAATCAGCTGAAAGCATCATTCATCTCCACTATTTCATAGAACATCAGTGGACATTTAAATGCAAATGAAAAGCAGGCGATTTATAATCCCATTTACAGGCTGATCAGTTTCTTCACACAGCAGTGTTTTATGGCCAAACACAGCTTATGACCACCCTTGTGAGCTGTGTTAGCGTTTTATGGCTAATCAGGACTTATACAGGCATACATGTCTATCATTATGATTGTGTGTATATTATGTGGGTTACTGCTGTTGGCCTCCAGACCAATATACTGCCACTATCCTTGCTGTTTCATAAACCTCTGGGTCATATGTTTTTATGTATATTCGTAATGTCTGCCTACTGCTTTTTTGTGTGTGTATTTTCAGGAAAGGCACAGTGGTAAACACAACAGTGCTGGTGTTTATTGCTGGCTCACTCATGGGCTTCAGCAGGATTTGTGGTTCACCTGAGATGGTCATCTTTGGACGCTTCATCACAGGAATTCACTCAGGTACACACACATGTACACACACCCTCTACATCTAAACCACACTGATGTGCACCCGTTTGATGTTAGGCTATGCATAGGGTATGTACACTATAGGGCCAAATTAATGTGGACACCCCTGTCAACATATGTGGATTCTGAGCGGGCCATGTTTAGTTCCTCAAATGTGGAGTTCTTCTGAGTTGTGGCCAGAAGGTCATTATGCCTTTCTTGGCAGCAACCAAAGAACCTGTTGCTTGACACCAGCTGTGAAGGAGGCCGTAAAGCTAAAGGTGTAGTACTTTGGGCTTGGTTGGTCCAGGGGAATTTGAAGCAGCATACATTTATCAGGAGGCCTAAATTACTGCAACCTCTGTGGTCATAGAAGCAAAAACTCAGGTGTGGCTTTGGGGAGGCCAGTGAGAAGGAGATTTGGTTGGCTTCAAAGAGTTAGCATCAGACAACTCAGGAGGGGGATGCAGGGCTTACCCCAGGCTGTTTTCCCAGCAGGGAGAACTGCTAACCTGGACTGAGGATATTTCCAGACAATAAAAGGAACACTTTTAAGAACTCCTGAATCCAACACCCTTCTACAAAGGTTCAGTTTTTTAGCGGACCCTTTTAATCCAGGCATATGTTCAAGAATCATGTATGGGTATCATGTTCAGAAGACCATATACTTCATTCAAGCGTCCACATACCTTTGGCCATCTGGTGTAAGTCTCTCCATCGGCTCCTTAATTAGATGTTCACAGAATAATTGAATCATTATGAGGTCATGATCCATTTTATCGAAGTAAATCAGAGCATTGTGACATAGATATTCGTCTCTGTTTTTTACTGCAGGCATCTCTCTAAGTGTAGTACCAATGTACCTGGGTGAGATAGCACCTAAGAACCTCCGAGGCTTCCTGGGTCTTGTACCAAGTATCTTTATTGGCACTGGAGTCTTCGCCGCCCAAATCCTCGGCCTACATGAGCTTCTAGGAAAGGTACACAAGCATTGCGTTATAACAACACCTATGTGTGGAGAGGATTCAGTTTTGCTCAATAAAACATGCAGCAAAATTCAGGTAACCATATTGTCATGGCTATAGGAGCAGAAGCTTGTAATGAGTTCTTCAATTTCAGAAATCATTAATAAACTTGAAATTGTAATTTTTACAATTTGGAAACATGCTGTTTGGCATCCCATCAGGGTCAATTCTTGGACCTCTTCTGTTTAATCACACAAAGTCTATTCTCAAAGCTACACAGATGATACACAGCTATATTTCACTGTCTCCTGATAACTTAAGCACTTTAGATTCATTGTTCAACAGCTTCAAATACATCAATTTGTGGAAACATCCTTCATGAAATGTCCTGCAGTCAGAGAAAAGACTTGAAAAAAATTATAAGTGCTGGGTACAATGCCTCAAAGGTAGAGGGTCTGTACTATTTTGGTATCCAAATTTCTTAGGACTACAAAACAAGACAAAAACCTAGGAATCATTATTCATACTGACCTACATTTTCTTTTAATGCAACAGCATCACCATCTCCTTTCATTATCTATAATATTTGGAAAGATATGTTACTTTCTATCCCAGTTAGAATTGGAAACACTTATCTATGTCTCTGCCATCAGCAGACTAGATGACTTTAATGCTCTTTTTACTGGTCTCCCATTCAGCCATTCGATGGCTTCAGCTAATTAGAAATGCTGCTGTCTGTTTCTCAATTTGGAACATTAAATTCAATTATATCAAATTACTTTTTTATCTTACCCCAGATTATATTGTGTTTCAAACATACTTTCGGTTTATCACCCCAGCAGATTTCTCACGTTAGAGACCAACTGTTTCCTAAACATTTTAGATTAGTTTAGTTTTTATTAGGTTTTATATGTAGTTAGGGTATGTGTATGTAAGTATGTGTGTCAATACTTGGACAGATTTAAAAGAAAAAACAAGGTCAATTTTGCAGAAGAAAAATAAATGTTGAAAAAATCTATACCAACAATAAAGTTTGCTTGTCAAATTTTACAGGCAGAGTCAAAGATGACACCCAGATCCCAGGGAAACTGGCAACACCACTAGTGAAATTTGCTGGACCACTGATGAAGACCTCTTTTGTACTCTCACTAAGCTGTAGAAAATCTTTGGTCATCCAGCATTCAACATCCACATGACAATTTAAAAGAGACTGCAGATGATGCGCTTCACTCAGTGTTAATGTGAAATACAGCAGTGTGTCATCAGTGTAGCAATGATAAGGGATATTGAGTTGTGTGTTCATGGAAAAACCCCAGTGGAAGCACATATAGTGCAATATAATATGGCCAAAAATGAAACTTTGGGGTATGCCAAAAGAGGAGAAAAGAGCAGAAGTGGACAATCATTTATGAGTGAAATCAATTAATTTCGCAAGCACTCTGTCAACCAAAAGAAATATGATATCCATCATATCCTTATGTGACCTTTCATATTACTGACTGGCTTTTTTATGATTTTTAAGGAAATGCCTATATTGTTGTCATAACATAATTGACAATCAGTGTTGCCCTGTTATGACTCGATGAGAGTCAAATTGTGTGCACCTACCCATGTTGAAATGGTTACAGGAGGAGCACTGGCCCCTGTTTCTTTCTGTGGTGGTGGTACCCACCTTCATCCAGTTGATGCTGTTGCCATGGTTCCCAGAGAGCCCCAGGTACCTGCTGATTGAGAAGCACAATGTTCACGCCACCATCACAGGTCAGTGTGTTGGCTCTGTTACACATCAACAAAGAGATGCAGATCAGAGTATTACAAATACTGTCCATTAGATTTTGATATTTCTAGTGTACAAATGCCAAGTAGAAATTTTGTCCTGAGAATGACGCTCGAGGAAAGCCAAGACAGTCACTGAAATTTTGAGATTCATTCTCTAATTATGATTATATAGGCAATATAATCAGAATCTTATCACAGTGGTTATTGAGACACATTATTTTGCCCAAGAGAAAAGTAGCAAAACAAAAGAGAAAAGTCTAGGTGTGGTATCGTTCCATGATGCGTTGTACCCATGCTGCTTCCTTTCCCCTGTCTCTCAGCTCTTAAGTGGTACAGGACCAAGTGTAACATCCAGGCTGAGATTGAGGAGATGCAGGAGGAACAACGTTCCCTATCATCCATGGAGACGCTGTCAGTATGGAAACTGTTGCTCGATAACACAGTCCGCTGGCAGGTGCTCAGCGTGGTGGTCATCAACATCGGCATGCAGCTGTCTGGCATTGATGCTGTGAGGACACTTTGAAAACTGAGTGATGTATACCAAGAACAAAATGGAGTGGCCATGCTTTATTTTCTGTGATGTGTATTTTTTAATGCTACAAGTAGCAGTTGCCAAAGTCAGACATTGGCTATTATATACCATTCACAAACAACACTAGAGGGGGCGCTTGGCCCAACAGTGCCTTGTGACAATTGTCTGAGAAAGGTGGATTGGGATAACTAGTACAGCACCCGAATGGTTCCATTCCTATTTATCAAATCATAAGTTCTTTCTATCCATCATTGATAAAATATCAGACTGTGCTCCTCTAACCTGTGGAGTTCCACAAGGGTCTATTCTGGGGCTAGTCTTAGTCCCTCTAAATTCTCCTTTAAGGACACATTATACACAAGTTTGGCTGTGTTTTTGTATTTTGTATTTTGTAATTGTATTAGTGAGTTCAGTGACTGGATGTTTCATAGTTTCCTGCAGCTAAATCACAACAAAACTGAACAAAAAGTTCTTATCATTGCCCTCAATCAGATCCTTGAAATCTCACTTCAGCACTTAGTTCCCTTGCCCACCAACTCAACTTCAGAAACCTTGAGGTAATTTTTGACCCAAGGTTGAACTTTGACACCATATAGATCCACTAGGCTTCTCAGGTCATCAGAACAAGGGCTATGGAACAGTCTCCCCCTAGGGGTCAGGTCAGCATACTGTCTTAAATCTAATTTTAAGACATGCCTTTTCTTAAAGGCATTTTGATAATGCTTCTTTGTCCAGAATTGTTTCTTTTTTGCTTGCCTTTGTGTGAAATGCAGTGCTGCTTGAAAGTTTGTGAACCCTTTAGAATTTTCTGTATTTCTGCATAAATATGACCTAAAACATGATCAGATTTCTATTCAACTCCTCCAAATAAGATAACTAGATAAGGAGACATCAGTTAAACAAATGAGACAAAAACCTTACACTTTGTGCGTGGCAACAGTATGTGAACCCCTACGATTATCAATTCATTTGAAGGGGAAATTAGAGTTGGGTGTTTCAAACAATGGGATGACAGTCAAGTGTGAGTCTGGGAGGCCCTGCGTTATTTAAAGAAGAGAAAACAACACAGGTTTGTGGAAGTGTGTCATGGCTCAAACAAAGGAGATTTCTGAGGACCTTAGAAGAAGAGTTGTTGATGCTCACCAAACTGGAAAGGGTTACAAAACCATTTCTAAAGAGTTGGACTCCACCAGTCGACTGTCAGGCAGATCATGTAAAAACTGAAGAAATCCAAAACCATTGTTACCCTCCCCAGGAGTGGTTGAACAACAAAAATTACACCGAGCAGGTGTGTAATAGTCTGGGAGGCCACAACGGACCCTAGGGTAATGTCTAGGAAACTAAAGGTCTCTCTGAAAGTGGCTAGAGTCCATGTTAATGAGTCCACGATCAGGAAATCATGAACATCAATGGTGTGCATGTCAGAGTTGCAAGGAGAAAGCCACTACTCTCCAAAAAGAACATTGCTGCCGTCTACGGTTCACTCAAGACCACATGGATAAGCCAGAAGGTGATTAGAACCATGTTCTGTGGATGGATGAGACCAAAATCAAACTTTTTGGCATGAATGAAAAGCGTTATGTTTGGCGATGAGCAAACACTGCATTCCAGCATAAGAACCTTAACCCATCTGTGAAACATGGTGGTGGTAGTATCATGGTTTGGGCAGCTTTGATGCCTCTGAACCAGGACAGCTTGCAATCATTGATGGAGCTATGAGTTCTGAGTTGTACCAGCACATTTTATAGGAAAATGTCAAGGTATCTGTCTGTGAACTGAAGCTCAACAGAAAGTGTGTCATGCAGTAAGACAACAACACTAAACACACAAGTCATTCTAACAAAGAATGGTTAGAGCAGAGGAAAGATAATGTTTTGGAATGGCCGAGTCAAAGTCCTGACCATAATCCTAAAGAAATGCTGTGGAAGGACCTGAAGCATGTAGTTCATGCAAAGAA
The DNA here is from genome assembly GCF_914725855.1 of Thunnus albacares. Taxonomy (NCBI): domain Eukaryota; kingdom Metazoa; phylum Chordata; class Actinopteri; order Scombriformes; family Scombridae; genus Thunnus; species Thunnus albacares. The sequence goes on along the minus strand of NC_058119.1, from coordinate 1,315,849 downwards.
GCCCACATCATCCCTGAGTTGAGATTGTTCTGTAAGGAGGAATGGGCTAAAATTCCAAGCTGAAATGCAGGGCTGATAAACAGTTACTGGAAATGTTTGATTGACGTTATTGCTGCAAAAGGGGTCACACCAGTAACTGAAAGCAAGGGTTCACATACTTTTGCCTCCCACAAATATGTAATATATAATTTCCCTCAATAAATAAATGAAAAAGATGAAAAAAATGATTTTTTTGTCTCATTTGTTTAATTGGGTTCACTATATCTAGTTTTAGGACTTGTGTAAATATCTGATCATGTTTTAGGTCATATTTATGCAGAATTCTAAAATTCACAAACTTTCAAGCAGCACTGTATCTATGCTTTTGTCATTGTATGCTTGCATTTGCACTTTGTGAAGCACTTTGTCACCCTGGTTTTGAAAAGTGCTATCCAAATAAAGATTCTTCTTTTTCTTCTTCTTTTCCCCACCTTTCCCTCAGCACAACACAAATGCTGCTGATGCCTGATGAATTGAATCACAAAATATTAGTTGTCATAAAAATGAAGAAACACACTTATAGACTTACACATAATACACTTTTTAAATGCAATTTCCAGTCTTTGTGCTTGGAAGAGGGTATCAAGTCATTGCAAGTCAAAAAGCTAAAAGTTGAACTGAAGTCACCAGTCACTGGTATCGAGTTGCAAGTCTTTTGTTGATTTTGTCAAACCAAGTCTAAGTCATCAGATTCATGACTTGAGTCTGAGGTGAGTCTAAGATATGTTACTTGAGTCCACACCTCTACCAATGTAACATTTCACTATTCTAGCATTTCTCTAAAAGGGGTCCAAAATACACCAATTGTATAAACTGTTATTGTCTAGAGGGCATTCGGAGGTTTGGCAGGTGTTTGCTTTATAACAGTATAAACAAACGTATTCTGTCTCCATCCCCTGTTTGTGCATGCTTACCATCAGGTGTTGGCTGCCAAATGGTGTCTGGTAAATGGAGTCTTAAGGCTACAGTGATGAGCAGCACAAACTGGCAAAAACTCCTGATGAAACAGCATCAGATGTTTCAGTTAGTTCTGGCTCTTTTCATTGGCACTTTATCTCTTTCAGCAACATTTAATCTCACATCATTCTCCTTTTGCCTTTTCGCCCCCTTTGTCCACCTCATCCACTCCGCCTTTTTCTACAGCTCTTTCATCTGATTGATCTAGCTTATTAGACAAAGACACTGAGATGAAAACAGGCCTAAATGATCCCTCATTGTTTTATAAGCCTCGTGTGATCTTGTGCATAAAGCCAAAAGCTAGTGTCATCATTTTTCCACCGATATGATTAGCCAAATTCCCTTTCTGAATTATGCCCCAGAGATTCATTAATTATTCAAATGATTACCAGGGTGCCCGGGCCAGAAAGTGCACACTGTAAGCGCTGGACCTGAACTCATTAGCACGCCCTTCTCCAGGCTGTATTTTTAGCTGCTAATTAGCTCTGCCTAAACAAAGTGGAGCAGTGCTGAAACATGCACATACTGAAAACAGCACTGGGAATGAGAACAATTATGGTGATATTAGCAGTGGTGATGATATTTTTTGATAATGAAAACAGCAATACTGTAATGAGAATGATAATATAGAGTATATATAGTATACAGTTTAATGAAATTAATTAAAGTCAATATTCATCAGTGAGTATCATCAGTGATGATGATGATAATGATGAAAGGGATAAAATATGATGATAGATGGTAATAATTATGACCAAGATGATTAGTATGCTTGACAATGACAAAAACAGTGATGATAATAATACTTACAATACTTACAGTAGTGATTATGGTGATTATGGTGATATTGGTGGTGATGGGGGTGGTGATGATGATGCTGATGGTAAATGATAAAAAGCAGCTCTTATGAGGATGAGCATGGTAATATGTTAGTATTAATAATGATAAGGTAATCCATAATGGTGATGAAGATTATGATGCAACAACAAAGAGGGTGATGGTGATAATGATGATCAATGATGAGAATAATTAGAATAGTGTGATGATGATGATGAAGATGATGATTATATTGTTACCGTTGTTGATGGTGATGATGATGGTGGTAATGAAAACAGCAATACTGAGAATGAGAATGATGATATTTGTCAGTGGTGGTGACAATGATGATGATGACAGTTCTGGGGATGAAGGTGATTTTGGTGACCATGATGATAAAAATGACAGCGGGATGGTGATAATAATAAAGATGATTATTGTGACTGACGGCAACAATGATGATGATCAACAATGATAATTAGGATAGTGATGATGATGCTGATGATGAAAGTCATTTTGGTGACAATGATTGAGATGCTTTTAATTTTTGTGAACATGAAGATGATAGTAATAACAGAGATAGTGATGGCAATAAAGTTGATTATTATACCTCACAATGGCAACAACAGTGACGATGATGATGATAATAATTAGTAATGATGGCCGTGATGATGATGATGATGATGATGATGATGATGATGATGATGATGATGGCAGTGATTGAGGTGGTGTGCATACTTAAGATGCTGACAAGCATGATCACAATAATTCCTGAGGTTGATGATTTTGGTGAGGATGATGATGGTGACAGTTCTAACAATGACAAACAATACTTGAGATTATGTTAACAATATTCTCGACTCCATTAATGTGATGATAATAGTAATGGTGACTGCGATGTGGCAGATGCTTGAGATGATCTTTAGGCCTACAGTAAGTGCATGTGACAGTTGGCAAGCCTTGGCACAGTTCCTGGAACACTACAGGACTTTGTGTGTGTGTAACAGTTTATGCCAACCATGTGTTGGTGTACTCATCTACCTGGTCCTCTAACCATCACCGTCTGCTGTCTCCAGTTAATACACCTCCTGTCCTGTCCTGCTTCCCCTAAAGCATCAAATTGAATTAAATTGAATGTGAGCAAATGACTGCTGTCTCTCTGTGGCAATGCTGCACCACCTGTGCAGCCCTCAAGTCCTAAATGTTTCTCTCATTTAGACTTTTACGCAATTGTTTTTCTTCTCTAGGCGTATGTCACATTATAGGGAGTAATGTTTTACATTTGCTTCTCACCCATCCTTAAAACCGTTCAAAGATACCATGCAACTAGCTAGCTTTGGTTTTCAGGCTTCCGGGGGTATAATTGTAGCGATAGAACATGCAGTGTGTCCCAATTCCATAAGACACCACCAGTACACTACAGGTATAAACTACTACTAATGTTGATAGTGTGTTATTTTAGCTAATTGGAAATGATAATAGACAAGCAAGGACAGATCAGTGGCTCAGTCTCAGCGTTGTCATCAACCTGGTTACCAGTAGCAGCATGCAACTGTTTTCTACGGTGGCCCTGAGAGTCAACGCACTGCAACTTCAGAAAACACATGCATGTAGACAAAACACAGGAAGAAAATATCTCCACCAGTTTGTTAAACACATGCACTTACAGAGAAACACTGCAAATACTGAATGTGTCACATAACAGTGTGAGGTTCATTTAGTATACCAGCAAAATACTTCCACTTAAGAAATGTTGAACAGCTGCAGGAGAACTTTAATTTATTAAGACTAATAAAATATCACATGACAGTAAAAATAATCCCAGGCTAAAATAAAAATACAAGACAGCCACGTAAAAAGAATAAAATGTGATAAACTAGAAAGGAGTTAGAATTCTATTTAAAATGTCTGTAAAATGATTGAAATGTACCCAGTATCGAGGTTGTCGTAGGAGGCTATGAATAAAAACACAGTTAAAAACTGTCCTTTAAAATGTCTTTGCTTATAGCAGGCATTAAATCAAGTCTTTCTGCCTCTGTGTCACGGCAGGCTTGTCAACGAACATCCATCTGGTCCTTTGTGTGTCTTGCTTCACCTCCTCAGAAGGAGGTCAACAACAGCACTAACGTCTTTCATCATCAGGGTTCTTCTTGGACTCTGCGGTCCAAACTCAGTTCAATGTCTTGTGTTCCCCACTTTGTTGGCCACCAGTGACTGTGTTCTGTCCACTTCCTGGTTTCTACTGCACCTGTCTCAGACGCATAGTCTACTCAAAAACACACGTGTCATGTTTCAGCCAATCCTGAGCTGTGTGGACAATGTGGTCCACTTAGTCACAGCTGGCTTTGATCACCTTGATCCTCAGTCCAAACATAACAAACATGCAATGGTAAATGACAAATCCATCAAACCATCCAACAATAAATAAGTCCATAAAACCATACTAAGTATAAATCCAGTCATCCATGCAATATATAATAAAAACCAATAAAACTACACACTGCATATACAGAAAAGACAACTAACCATTTTATTCAGAATGAGGGAACATGTCACCTAGTGCAACACTGTTGGTCATCGATGTCTGATTAATGTTTTTTGAAAACAATGGCTTTTTGTCTATAGCACAGAGGAATAAGATATATCAGGCTTTGGATGCAGACAGAATACTTGTTAGTAGTAGATCAGTTCATTGTTGATTTGGCTCTGCACAAGATTTGTTGACAATAAGAAAAATATAAAAATATAGAAAATCACCGGAATTATCCTTTAAGGATTTATAAGCTTGCATTTGTCACTAGAGTTGTTATTCTACCACCATGCTCCATGTTTCATTTTTTTCCAGCCCGGAGTTGCTTCAACATTTTCTGTTATGTCCAGTGATTTCATATTCACAAGACACAGATTTTAAAAGAACGGTCAAAATCAAAACCACAGAGGTTGAGATATCTTGACTTTTAATCCCATTCTATTTATGGGTCAGGTGTGCAGATATTGCAGAGAGTAAGAATCTTTTAAAGAATTTAAAAAATTGTCGGACATAATCTGGGGTTTTTAAGGAATTGTCCTATGTTTTATTGTTTAGAGAAGGAATGCAAAACTTTCAGGATAAAAACTAGGATAGGATAAAATAAATAGGTGTTCAACTTTTACTGCTGGCAGAGCTTTGTCTTGCCCTTAGTTTCTTGAAAAAATATTTTCAAGATCTATTTTGCCAATATTTCAACAATACTTTCTTCACAATTTCAGATTTGGCCTTCATCTCACATATTTCATTTTGCAGTGCTCTCTTTCCCTATTCCATTGTGTGTCTTTGTTTACATCAGACGTGGTGAACTTCCTTCTCATAAAGACACAATTTGACATTAAATGTCCTACAAGTATCAAAAAAGATTTAAAAAAAGATACTGTGTGGCAGACAGCAATGCATGTCGCTTGGATTTTTGGATGTTTGGGGTGCCCAGCATTTGTAGAAAGCAGTATAATTAAGATGAAAATGATAAAGCTTTGTAATCAAGATTTCTTTTTTAAAAATAGTTTTATTAATAGTGTTAGTACAAACTATTTAAACTAAACATGAGAAATAATTCATTAGGTTTATTAATATTTTATCAGACTGAATCAAACTGTTGTTTTAGAGAAAGGTACAGTAGCTACAGAGAGAGCTACTGCTCTTCAACATTATAATCATAACATGTCAGACTGTGGAGATGGATTTCAGCTCACTGATCTTTAAATGCTTGTTTTTCCAACACAGATCTGGTTCTACACCAATGACATATTTGAGAATGCAGGAATCCCTGCACCAGAGATCCAGTATACCACAGCAGGCACAGGAATAATAGAAATCATCGCTGGACTTATTGGGGTAAGATTACAGATTAGAGAGGTGTGATTGTACTGTAAATGGTGTTCCCCATTTTTATTGGAGTGGTTTCTTTCTTTATATTAACCTCAGGCACTGAGGGATATGTTCCTGTATCTGAAGTGTGTATCCTTATATGAGCTGTGACTGTGTCCTGCAGTGTTTCACCATAGAGAAACTGGGCAGGAGGCCTCTCATGATCGGGGGTTTCGCTATGATGGGAATCTGCAGCGGTGGAATCACATTATCCCTCATTTTACAGGTGTGTGTGTGTGTGTTTATACCAGGTATTCCTCATGTTGTGGAGTTATAAATCTGTTTACACAGTCATGTGGGCACTTGCCTCCCTTTTGGGGACAAAATAAAGTAACATAACTGAATCATTAATTTTAGAGTGAAGACTTGGTTTAAGGAAAGGTAAGGTAACTGTTAAGGAGTTAGTTTAGGGTTAGGATTAGGGTAAGCCTCCAGGAAATGAATTTTAGTCAATGTAATTACATCTGAAGTGATGGAAACATGACTATTGTGAGTTCCTTAAACACAGTTTCAAAACACAAACCATTTCCAGTGGAAAGCAGAGGAGATGTGGGTAAGAAGCAAATGAAAAAGGAAACATTCTATCTCAGCAACTACTAGTTGAACCCTTGAACATCAACAGTGTTTAAAGCCTCCTTCTAGTGACATCATGACAAAATAATGTATCTGAGACAATGTGCATACAGCTCTTTGTGATGGTTAAATTTGTAAATTTTCAATTTCCACCAATGTAACTTTAATTCTTCCCAATTAGTATTTATAAGCAGAATACAAACATTTAATAAATGGGTTATAATAACATAGCTGTGAGCTGATATAAGGACAGTGTTTATTAATGTACAGTATTTGTCAGAAAATCTAACTTCTCCTATGAAGACATATTTTATATTATAAAAGCTGTGTTTTACTACATCGTCATTCATGATCTGTTAACTAATACGATAACTGCTAGCTGACTTTCCTGTTAGGAGGAGGAGGGGTAGGTGGATGGTTAGTAAGTTTCTTGGCAGAAAGTTGGAAATAAGCAGAGAGTACGGTTCAAGACCACCTCGAAACCAATGCCCACTTCCCGTTTCAACTGACAAAAGCAGGTGGGTGTTTTTAGCGAGACGTCGGGACATTTGCAGTCGTTTTTATTTTATTTTTTATTTTATTTTAACCCAAATCATGATCTTTCCCTAACCCTAACCAAGTGGTCTTAGTGCCTAAACCTAACCAGACTTTAACCATAGCATTGTCACACCATAAAACATCATTGTTCAATGAATAGAAATGTTAATATGCTACGTTTGGTAGAAATGTTGATATGACACATATTACACATGTTGAAACGTATATATTCAACGTTTCTGTGGTTTGCAGAAACATTCCAACGTTTTGTTCTGGCAATTGGTTTGTTCTCTAAGGTGAAATATTGGTCCTAGTAACTACAAGTTGACTATGATGGGAAAAATACAATCCTGACACAGGCACATAGTTTTTATATGCACTTGGCAACACACACCTTTATGATCCATCTTTTTGAAGTAAAATTTTATGTAACTGTAACCAGTTGTCTTCACTTCCATCCCTTTTTTTGTCACTGTCCTCCCTTCCTTTCGTCACTTCCTGATAGGAGACAAGTGGACGTGAGGGAGGGGAAGAAACAAGCAGAGGGAAAGACAAATGGAGCACACCCCAGATGTTAAACAGGGGAATGAGAGTGGGATGAACAGCTGTGCCTGTTTCTGTCTCAGTTGGCAGAAGTCACTGTATTCCTGCTTTGCCCTGTGGGCCAGTGATTTAGGCTGTTGGAAAAGAATGAAGTCAACTTTCTCATCAGAGATAATAACTAAATGTTATCATACTGACTCATGCTGTTTCTTCTCCCTGCAGGCTCACTTATCATTTATGCGCTACATCAGTGTCTGCTGTGTGGTCGGCATCATCGCTGGCTTTTGCATTGGTCCAGGCAAGTTGATCTTTACCATGTTAAAGGACAAGTTACACTCACTCAGCCCTTGTGAGGATATAAACCTTATTAATGCTGTGTAGCAGATGCAGAGTAGGGGTTTCTGGCACAACTTCACCTACTTCCAAGGTGCACAGAGAAAGGAAAGAAGTCTAAAGAGGTCAAAACTCCAGCAACAACTTCATTGTCTAATGTCTAATGCTGTGTAGCAGAAACACATTTGATAGTGGAACCTCCTGTATTGTTATGCACTACTGATATTCTTTATTTATTTTATTTTTCTTATTTATCTTTATTTAATCAGGCAATCTCATTGAGATTAATCTCTCTTTTCCAAGAGAGACCTGAGAACAAGAAACATTCAACTATGATGAGTTAAAAATTTGTCTTTTGTAATAAAGTGTAAAGCACTATGATACACAGGGTCTAACTGCTGAAGTGTTGATGGGGCAACATGACAATACAGAATATTTCTATAGTCAAGGACAGACATGAACGTTGACAATAGTCTTACAGCTGGAAGAGGGCAGACAACCTTTAATTCTGTACAAGAAGCCTAGTTTGATTTTATATTCTCTGAGTCAAATGTAAGTATTTGCATGACTCAGCAAGAGTAGTATGGGTGCCATTTAAAGTTTTATCGACAGGATACGGCAGAGTCACTGGTGGAGGTGGAGAATACCATGTACTTGGTCTTTTCTGCATATCTGTTATTTATATATAATGTAAACGGCAGTGGACCAAGGATAGACCCCTGTGGCACCCCATTTCTGATGGTAAGAAGGCTTGACTGAGTACCATCAGCAACAACAGTCTGAGCTCTCTCTGCAACGTGAGAGTGGGACCAATTAAGCATGGCTTCATCTAAATCTATTGACTGTAGTTTATGAGGTAGGATTTTATGATCAACAATATCAAATGCTTTTGAGAGGTCAATGAAGAGAACTGCACAAAATTGTTTTATTCAGGAAGGAGAGGATGTTGTCAGTGACTAAAAACTACAGCTGTAATTGTGCTGTGATCCAGGCGAAAACCAGACTGTTGTGGCTGTAGTAAGTTTAGTGAATCAATAAAGGCTCATAGTTGTAAATTAAACAACAATTCTAGGATTTTTTCTAAGACAGAAAGTTTAGATATTGGAGAGTAGTTCAGAGACATCACCACTTTTGTGTAAGGGTACTACTAAGGCACTTTTCCACAAAGCTGGAAACAGCCTGTTAAAAAAGTTTGGTTAAAAATATGTGCTAAATGTGGACAGATTAAGGGTGCACTTAGATGAAGAAGATATGGGTCAAGATTATCTGTGCCACTGTCTTTGCATGCTTTTAACCTAAGCAGAGCTTTGTGAACATCTACACTGCTTCCAAACTAAAAGAAAATTTGCAGTCAGAAGAAGCTGAGGCTTTGGCTGTTGGACAGATATGGTAATTGTCTACAGTTGAATCTGCAGACATATTATTAAATAAAAGAGGAGAAGAAATGGTGATTAAAAGCTTCAACTATGAATCATCTATTGGAAATATGACCAGATTTGATTTGTGGTGGGAGACATGACTCTGAATTCTTAAGAGATACTATAGAGTTCCAAAATTTAGCCTTGGTCAAGGCTTTGTCTCTGTTGTGGATGGTGTTGGAGAGTTGTGGGGACAACCAAGGACTGTATCTGTTTTTAATTATATGTTTTTTATATAAGGGGCATGTCTGTCAGCAATAACATTAAAAGTTTTCCATGCCACGGCAGGATCAGTAATAGAGAAAGTATTATCAGTGTCAGAGATGGACAAGATGGACAACACAGTTACAACATCCTGAAGATTAAAATTCTAATAATTTCTTGTGGTGGTAATTTGAGATTGAGATTTAGGGATTTTGGTGTCTCTGATACAGGCAATGGGGCAGTGATCACTAACGTCAAGGGCAAAAACTTCAGAAGCAGGGTATTTGTGTGGTCTTTTAGCAAATATCATATCAATCAATGTGGAGTTAAGAGGATTTTTGACATTTGGTCTGGCGGGTTTGTTTTTGAGCTGAAAACAATTAAGTTCCAGGCACTGTTCTTTTAATTTGTTAGAGTTGTCAGAGAGTCAGTCCAGGTTAAGATCCCCCATTATTATTAATTCAGAGGCATACAGTGACCAGAGCTTTGCAATGTCCTCCAAGCATCAAAATGTGCTGAAGGGGGGTGATAGATACCAAACAATGGTCCAAGGTGATTTGTGAACGGTGAGGTAGTCTTTTACATAGATCACAACTCCGCCTCCCTTACTTCTTAGACCACATCTAAAAACATTGTATCCATCTATAGTAATGTCATTATTTGAGATCTTAGGGGAAAGTCATGTTTCAGACAGAACAAGAAGATTTGGGAAAGTTTCATTTATCAAAATGTGGATATAGTCCATTTTTGGGAGCAGGCCTCTGATGTTTAAATGCGACAGTCTGAGTCTGTGGCGTACTTTAAAGTCTTGAGATGATTCAAGTGTAACATGCTCTTTACATGTATCAAAAGGTGGCACTCTGGTCAGTCTGTTAGAAATCAATTAAAAGTAAAAAAAAAATCATAGAAAACACATTGTAGAAGAGTAGTTAAAAACTAAAAAGAGCAAAATATGTGGCAACGATCAAGCAGCAACCAACCACACAGTGTCGCACAATGATGACAGTACACAGGACCATCTAAGAAGTCGTCATTGGAAACTGATATCTTTCAATACTGTAAACAGGACATCATAGACAGTGTACCTGTTGCCATGTTCACCTCATGCATGGCATTAACTGCTCGAGGGTATCATTTTATTCTGGTTACTCATCATATTACATGGTGTCAGAGGTATGAATGGGAAAAGCATTTCTACTGATTCCAGATAAGTCAGAAAAAGAGTGGAAAGAAGTGTAAGTGTGCATGCTGCTTTATTCTCTGGGAAAAACAGGTTTAACATATTGTGAGGACCTTACAAACAGAATGCATTGTCAACTGCTTTCTACTTAAAGGGAAACTTTGCCGATTTTCAACCAGCATTGTATCATTACAATGTGGGTAGTATATGCAATTGAACAGTGTTTAACTTCCCTCCATGTTGCCTGCACCGAGAGCTCCCCGCTCATTTGCAAAAGTCCACTGGGTGACACAAAACACGTCATCTGGCTGCAAATACTGATCATTTTCATCATCACTTAATTTGTTTAATATTTTCCTCATTCAATCAATTTATCATATGGTTCATATAATGTCCAAAACTAATAAAACATCACAATTTCCCAAAGCTCACGTTATTATTTTCAAATTCTTGTTTTGTTTGACCAATAGTCTATAGATATTTCATTTGCTATTATAAAAGACTTTAATATTCACATTTGAGACGCTGAAACCAGTGACTTTCTGGCATTTTGCGTAAAAAAATGACTAAAAAGATGAATCAACCATCCAAATAGTTGCCGTTTAATTTTCTGTCAATCAACTAATCATTACAGCTCAGTGTGTTCTGTGGATTATCCAGAGTAACAGGGACATGTTACTGTTTACTTTTTGAAATGTCATGTTTCAATGTTTTGAGCACAACAAAACTAAATCCCTGCCTCCATTGTATTAGAGTGGAGGCAGAAATTTCAGAGACAGATATCTGAAAACCTGGACAAATAAACAAATACCTGCGTGGAGAGAAAACATTGGAGGGGAGTGTGTTATTTTGATCATTTGAGTGGAGCTACCCTTTTACATGGAGTGGATTTCAATTTGATCTGATAACTAAACTGTAAAGGGATTTTTAGATCTTTTTTTGACTTTACTATATTCTGCACCTTATGTTGGACTTCTCCACTCTCCCCCTGATAGAATGCAGTATTTACTGAGTCAGCAGTAGCTCAGAGTGCTTTGTGTTATGAAATGGCGCCCCCTGGCCATCATACCTAAGAAATTCTTAAAGGGATCTCTAATTTAAAGATAGATTCCAAATTTACTGTAATTTCGGGGGCAGCTCAAGCTATTTAATTTTATTTTTACATATAAATTGTCAGATATGTGAATTAATAATATTTACAAGTATTAATGGCCGCAAGAATAACATAATGTAAATGTGTAAATGTAAGTGATTTTGTACCTACATTTTATCTAACTCTTTCCCAAAGCATCTTACACTGAGTGATAAATATGGCTATTTATTTTTCTGTATGCAATTATGCATGCTGAGAAACCCATGTAGTCTGGCTCTATGATTCCTGTAAGAGAGACAAATAATGTTGTTTTAATGATAGAATATAATAATATAATGTTAGTAATATGCATGTTTGATATATGACTCTCCCATCCACATGCTGGCCTGGCCCTCACATGATTGGCTGATTCTGTTTATCCCTAATTAGCCTTTCATAGGCCTTATTGGTGTGAAAGATGATGAATGAACATGAATAATCAAATCATGGACATTAATAATATATTCCACACTCACCCTGTCATCAGTAGAATGGTATGCCTCAAATACAAGCAGCTAATGTTGCCTTTTTTGAATTGTGTAATAGGCTTATTAAAAGTAGAGCACCTATTTTTCTTACGCATTCTGAACTCCTGACTGAAGTCCTGGGTTTGACATACAGTATCCTGTTTGGAGACAAATCGGCACTCCCTTTCTATTAAAGACAAGGTGGAAAAAAATGTACTTCTATAACTCTAAAGAATGAAAACCCCCTTCTACTTCAATGTGGCCCAAAGACCAGTACATTTACTCAAGCACTGTACTTAAGTACAATTTTGCGGTAGTTGTACTTTACTTGAGTATTTCCATGTGATACTACTTCATACTTCCACTCCACTACATTTCAGAGGGAAATATTGTACTTTCTACTCCACTACATTTATTTGACAGCTTTAGTTACTGTTCAGATGAAGATTTGACACAATGGATAATATAACAAGCTTTTAAAATACAACACATTGTTAAAGATGAAACCAGTGGTTTCCAACCTTTTTGGCTTTTGACCTCTTACAAAAAGCAGTGTGTAGTCGGGGTAGTCAGATGTCTGAGTTGTTAACAGCTCCATCAAATTGTGATTTTTGCTTCTAAACAGATTTTTGTATCAGAACTTTGTTTTTTTCTTCTTTTGGATTCAGTGTTTTTGGAGCTTGACCAGACTAGGGACCAGTGGTGGCTGGTGACTCAAAAAAGGGGGGACAAGAGGAAAACCAACATGGAATCTTACAACAAACCGCATCAAACTATATCATTGTCCCCCAATTTTATTGGCCAATAAATCAATTTGCTTTCAAAAACAAAAACACTTGAGTGGTGAAAAGGCTGCTTATTTAAAGACATTCAGCATAAACATACTGTTTCTAAACAAATAAGTGCTCATTTTAGCCGTGGAGTGGTTCAGAATGTGTCATTTTACCAACAAAGTGAAATTCAAATTTATAGAATTGTTCTATTGTGAAAACAGATTCATGTTCTCATCAAAAACAGACAACATATCACATGATTTACACGTGTTTCCTATGTACTTTCTTAGTATACAGAAATATATAAAGTACCACAAAGCTTATAATCTGATACAGGAACAGATCAGTGCTGAATATTAGAAAGACTGAACACTTAAAACATTCACAGATCTAAAAGTGTAGGTTCACATCAGAAAGTATTAATGCATGTATCAAATACATGACTTACACACTCTTATCAATGTGCACAACACAAAATATAGTCTACAAAGCTGATATGCTAACACTAGGGGTGCAACGGATCACAAAACTCACGATTCGGATTGAACTTTTGCCCATGGTCTTAAATGAAAACATTTAAATTGTCCAATGTTCAAATAAAATCTTAAAATATATAAAATATTCAATGCTCAATTATTGTTAAATTAAATTGCAATATGAAGCATGATACCTTCCTCTTTTAAACACAGTAGTGAATGAAACAGCCTGTGTCCACATCATCAAAACTTGATGATAACTTACAAACATGAATACAGTCTTGTCCTGCAGCTTGTTGAACGAGCCAAAAAACTAGCATTCACCACTAACATCATTTAGCAGCTACGTTGCTAATTAGCTGCTCAGCTGCAGCACATTAAACAGCAGGTAAACATACCTGCAAATGTCACTTTGGACCCGTTAGATGCTGGTTTGATCGTTGCTCTTCAAAATCCCTGTTAGCAACATGCTTTCTGTCCATGACTTATACTTACAGCAGTTTGTTTACTTTGCCTTAAATGAGACATTTAATTTTGCAATTGATCCGCAGTTCAGATGCATTCCGAACCGTGGGGGGCGATCCGTACGAATTACGGATCAACTATGATGCATTACACGACTAGTTACACTTGCTCTTCTAGTAACTTTAAACTTATTACTCAATATACGACTCAGCTTAAAAACAAACTGAAGAAATTGTCACAAGCAAGCACCCAGACCTCCTGCACATTCAATCACTAATCATTCAATTAAAAATTGAGTGGTTGTTAAATTCTAAATGAATGAGTAAGTAGCATCCTGCCGCTGCTGCGCCACACAGTCCAAATCCATTCTCCTGTTAGCAACATCAGTCCTTAACAGTCCTTCCTTGGATGTATAAAGAGTCCTTCAGGCTGCTACAACAAGCCAACTGTTGCGTTGGCTAATGCAAAGAGCTATCTACTGCTCGCTATCTACTGCTGTTACTCTGCCTTACAGTGGAGAGAATTGAAGATGAAATCTGGAAACTATCATTGGACCAACGCAATGTGAATGTTGCATTCTGGTTGTTGATTGGTTAGGGAGGACGTCCTCCCTTGGCGCGTCATTTTACGTGTTTTGGCCAATCATAGATTAGCATGAAAAAAATGAGGTACATTAAATCGATGTAAGAATCCCGCCCTGCGGAGGACAGCAGGCACCCGTCCCATGGATGTATTATAAGAGCTGGATACCAGACTAAAAATGGCGCCCATTCAGTCTTTTTAAAAATCTATCTTTTGTGACTCACCTTCCTTTATGAAAGAATAATACTAAATGGCGGGGGTAACCCTTTAAATGAGTTCAGAGTTCACCACAACAGCATTAAACAAGTGTGTGATTTGTGTTCATTTATTTCTGCTTTGTTCCTGTTCCAGCGGGGGTTCCCTTCCTGATCACAGCAGAGCTGTTTAAACAGTCCCACCGCCCAGCAGCCTATATCGTAGGAGGATCACTCAACTGGCTGTCCAACTTCACAGTGGGCTTCGTCTTCCCCTTCTTACAGGTGAAAGCCTTTGCTGTGCTGCCCTGCATGAGCTTTAAGCTTCATTTATACTCGATGCAAGGGGTTAAAGGTAGGGTTCACATCTTTTCAAGTGTGTCTTAAAACAACAGTCATGAGCCAAAATGAACATTGAAATAGATTTTCTTGATGTAATCATTCCTCCTCTTCTTACTGACCATTAGAAGATTCATTCATAATGCGCTTACAATGTAAGTGATGGGGGACAATATCTACAGTCCTCCTTCTGTGCAAAAATGTATTTAAAAGTTCATCTGAAGCTAATATGAAGCTTTAGCGTCCAAATGATTCAAATCAAGTACATACCTGACTGTTGTTTTAAGACACACTTGAAAAATTGTGAACCTTTCCTTCTAAGTTTTAGACCCATTGATATCACCACAGCAACATTAGACAGGTACTTCCAGCAAATCCTCACCATGACAAAATATGTCATTTGTCCATGCACTCTAGAACAACACATAGAAGTGTTTTCTAATCAGCTACTGTGGTCAGAACAACACCATTTGTTTGTCCTTTCCAAAACCCTTTAAATCTGGAATCTGTTGATTTTGCAGTCACATAACTGGAGGAGAAGGTGTGCTGCAAGGCAGTGTAATGACACAAACATATACCAAGTCTCTTATGTGTCACAAGCCTGAAGCATGCAGGCATGTTTGTGTTGAGCATGTAACAGTAAGCCATAGAAATAGTGTAGTAACTGGCCAGTCTGAGCTGGCTATTTAAATTACCTGCAATTGTCAAGCTCATGAGGAACAGAGAGGGCATCCCACATGATCATCTGGTCCCCAACAGGAAATGCCTCAGACTCCTGTTTGGTGGAGATGAATCATGAAGGATGAGGCAGTGAAAACACTGCTCCAGTGATGTTTATTCATTTGCCTCACTTACATTATAATGTTGTAATGACTATAGGCTGATACCAAACAGCACCGGATTCTCAGTGTAAACAGTCTAACCTCTCCTTGCATCAAGTCTGCTCCATATTAACCTATGACAGCATAAATTCTCATCCTTTTTCTTCAGCTTTGGTCTGTTTTGAGTTTGAACAGAGTTAAACTCTTTCCTCTTTGGATTAAATGCTTCATAGATCGCTTCTCTCATGCACTGAGTTCTAGAAAACAAACATGCTGTTAATCAATTCTCAGACTCTCAGTCTCAAACTCAATTTTCTATCACCTTCTCTCAATCTGTCACATCCAAACATAGATGTCAGCCGGGTCGTACTGCTACTTAGTGTTTGGCAGCATTTGTCTGTCTGTGGCCGTCTATGTCTACATTGTCATCCCTGAGACCAAAAACAAGACCTTCATGGAGATCAGCCGGATGTTCTCTAAGAAGGAGGCCATTCTAGAGACCCAGGGCCTGATCCACGTCGACCAGCTGAAGCTAAAGAAGATGAACGGCTACGGCGGCCTGGAACACACGTCACTGGAGTTCGACAGCTCTTCCTCTGTACCTTAATGAACATTCAGGTTCTCGCTGGGACTACAGATCCAGATTGTACACATTAACCAAACACTTACTCTGGTCGGGTAAAGCTGGACGTTTCACTTGGATCATACTCAGGTTCAAAACATTGCTGAATAAACAGTACATTATGTGGTTCTGAAATGTGCAACTTCTTATCGATTTCATGTTTTAGTCAGTCTAAGCCATTAAAGAAAAGTTAGGACTATGGAGATGTCCTTGCTTTCAGTAATCATAACACTGTATTCACCCAGGTAATTGTTTAGATCTAGGAACATGGAAACATCACTGAAAAGAAGTCCAATGGGTCAAGAAACATGAGCAGTCAGATGATCAGACTTATAAACATCCAGCTTAGTCCAACTCATTTAAAAGAGAAAATGAAGGCAAAGTCGCAGCTGACAGACCTAGGAATGAGGCATTATTAGCAAAATTTTAGGTGTACTCTCTTTTAGGGATGCAACTAAGGCTTGAATGATTACTTTCATTTTCTATTAATATCTGCTGATTATTTTCTAAATGAAAATGGTTGATTATCAAAAGTTGAGTTACCAATACTTTTTCTGTCAATTTACTAATCAATGAATTTTTTCAGCTCTACTCACTTGCAGTCTGACCACCAAGTGGTTTAGATAGACATTTGTTTCCCACCTGTCTGATTGTCTGACTGCTCATGTTTTCTTGACCCGTCATTCTTATTTTAGTGATGTCACCATGTTTCCAGATCTCAGTGATTAAGTGCAACGCATATCTGGCACGCAGCAGAGCTCTGCATCATTTAATCAGTGGACACCTGCAGTACACACTGGGCACGTCAGAAAGATAGTTACAGTAGCCAGGATGTGCTGAGGCAGTGTCAGAACAGAACAGTTGCATAGCTTGACAAGTTTTAATCTCCAGGCACTTATCACAATGGGTTAGTATTATTGGGGGTGGAGGGAGGGTGCCTATCACGGCACTTTAATAAAAATGTCATGTTAATTGTAGTAGTGTTTGTAATATAATGTGCACTGCTTGCTGCAAGCTACCATGTACCTGTATCCATTGTTTGAATGCTAGCAGTGCTTAAGTTGTACATATACATGTCCCACATGTCAGCTTAGTAACACACAAACAATTAAAAATATAATTTAAGGGTAGACTCAACAAAATGATCAGAGCTTGTGGGAAATGAAGTATGTGCAGTATGAATGAGTGACAGAAATTAACCTTTTAAAAATACGTTTTTGAATATTTTGGATATTGCAGTGAGAAATACTCTACAATGTGAAATCCCAATATTTATGCATGTTTTTGACTGTCATGTTGTTTTTGTTGCAAAGTTATATTACTTGTTAATATTGTTTCACTTGTAGTTAAATATAAATCCTTGTACCAGCTCTTAATACTCAGTCATTTAACAGACTGTATCAGAGCACTCTGTACTATCTGTGCTGTACAGTAAAGTCTGTACAGTAAAGTGTGCTAAAATGTGTTTTGTACAAACTGTGCAACCCAGTTTGTTTCAATACATGGAAATATACATAAGCATTTTTTTTAATTGTGTTCAAAGATAACTACGTGAATTAAATAATATTGTAATACTGTGTCTTAGTGTTTTTTTTGACAGTTATTCTCAAACACATTTGCCATCTCTCCAATAACATTCTTAAATATGTTTTATATAACAAAATATTGACTCCACAGCTTGGTGTGGAATGTAAGAAATCATATGATGGACTATATCATTTAATGGGTTTTTGGTTTACAATGTAACAAAGTCCACAGAGTTTAGCAGTTAAGAATGCAAATTTACTTTGCACTTTAGTCCAAAATTAGTTGTTTTAAGTAAATGGGAGGTGTGGAAATGACGGCCTCATTGCAATTGGCTAGTAGTAGTAGGATAGTGGATAGTGGACTCTAACATACTCTATGTTGAACACTTCATTCTGTGTCTCGACATGATTACTCCATAGCATAAGTAATGGCTGTACCTGAAATCACTCCCCACTATACAGTGTTCTATATTTACCCTCCACCATTGTATGTGAGTGTCCAAACTCTGAGTGTGTAAATGCATCCACTAGTGCCCCCAAAAAATCCATAATGGAATGAAAAAAGTAGTGGCCATGGCATGTATGCTTCTTTCTGCTAACAATCCACAATGCAATGTGTCACATTTAATAGATGCAAAAATTACCATTGTGAGACAGCTGTCGATGATGGTTAGAGTGTCCAGCATCTCAATTATCACTATTGAGTAAACTATTGAATGTCTATTATAAATGGAGCAGTGGATGAGTATACAACGGAGTGATTCTAGACACAGCCATAACTTGAGTCACATGACTCAAGTCACATTCATAATAGACTCTTTTCACAGCAGGTATTTTGACTTGTGACAGTGGAAAAAGTACAAGTGTAACAATAACAATGGCTCCCTTCTATTCAAGTGTGTCAGTAAGTCATGACATTGTGACAGTGAGCCAGCATACACAATACCAGGATCTGAAACTGAAGCAGCTAAATGGAATTCAGGCATCATTCATTTGATTATTTACCTGTATCTGTGTTTTTCCTGCTGTTGCATGTTGAAATTTTGAAAAAAAATAAAAATAAAAATGAAGATTCTCATTATTACAGTTTGATACTATGGATTAAACCTAACTTGAAGCTTTATCTATACACTCAATTACACTTACACTTTCTCTTACAGGTACACACCATGCTGTCCCTGATTGACCAACTCCAAACCTAACTCACTTCTGACCCTCAGTGGTCAAAAAGTGAATTATCACACTTAACACTGTTAATGAAGCTGTCTTTTCACACATTCATGGCTCAAGCTCAGATGCTTTGTTGTTGTTGTTTATTTTATTGCTGTCACCAAAAAATAAATATGTCTGATCAACAGTTATAATCAGACAGTGAAAAACATAAACACAGTCAGGGGCTTAAGAGTAATGCAATGAATGAAGACGCATGCACGCCTACTGTACATAATGTTTTATATGTATGACATGACATGACAAGCTTATAATGGTTTCTGTCTGATGGCATTTTTTTTATTGAAGAACCTATTTCTCAGCATCATCGATAAATGAACATGATATTTTTTATATTTTTATTTATTTCAAAATCCACGGTGTGTCCACACAGTCATTTTGAACAAAAATACATTTAAAATATAGTATATATAGTAACAAAAAGAGGGACTTTGACACTAAAAAGAATGTAACGTTGAAAGATATCTACTTGATTTGACTCATTTGGACGCTGAAGCTTCATATTAGCTTCTGATAAACTTTTAAATACATTTTTGCTCAGAAGGAGGACTGTGGATTTTGTCCCCCATCACTTACATTGTAAGTGCATTATGAAGGGATCTTCTAATGTTTAGTATGAACAGGAGGAATGATTACAGCAAGAAAAACATGTTTCAGTGTTCATTTGGGCTCCTGACTGTTGTTTTAAGATAGACTTGAAAAACTGTGAACCTGTCCCTCAATGTACATGTGACCATGTGTCATAGTATGTGTGCATGTATCTGTATGTTTTTCATATGAGACATGTAAATATGAAGGCTTTGAAAACAAATCTTCCTCCTAAAATTGAGCTGAGAGTGCAGGTGCATACATGTTACCATGGTTAGGCATGTAACCATCTGAGCAGGGACAGTATAGGCAATGTTTCCCTTATTCTACCACTGCATGTCTCTAGTTGTCATGCAACACCAGAGGTCATTGTAAAACCAGCCTCATTTAATGACCGATTCATGAAAAAACACTGAACTATTCATTGTTATTTATGAACCGGGCAGGGTGGATAGTGACATCACTGCAGCACCTCTATACTGCACCATTAACTTAAATGCCCAGTATGTTCTCATAAACAATATCAAGTGTGTGTCCTCCCTTCACACACTTGAGTATTGGTTGAATACTTAAGCTGGACTGTCCAACTAATAAAATTATGTTAATTTAAATTTCTTAATGTCTTCCTTATATGACTTGCCTAAGGAAGTTATAGTCTGTGTGTAATGCAGTATAATGCACTTCATCTATCAATACGTTTATGTCGCCATCTCTCTCTCTCTCTCTCTCTCTCACACACACACACACACACACCACCTCACCATCCCAGCATTGTAATTAATGGTAGTACCTCTGTCCCTAATAAGCTTTCTGCTGAGCTTTATTGCAGTGTGTTCCCCTCTGGTCATACAAACCTGTGTGTGTGTGTGTGTGTGTGTGTGTGTGTGTGTGTGTGTGTGTGTGTGTGTGTGTGTGTGTGTGTGTGTGTGTTTGTGTGTGTGTGTGTGTGTGTGTGTTTGTGTGTGTCTTGCCAAGTGGTTGTCACTGGTGCTGATGGCATTACAGCAGGGAGGCACAGGACAGTGACAAATGTCTGTTATCATGGAACAAGGCTGCTGACAGATCGAGTGGTGACAGTGTCACTGAGTAATAAAACTAGATGGATGATCCAGCAGCTAAAGCCCCACTACAGCCACTCACTGCTGCTGTAATTAAACCAGAGAGGAAGAATGGAGGAGAACAAGAGAGAGCTACAATAATAGTAGGATAGAGTGCAGAAAAAGAATAAGAACAAATCAACCTGCAGTACCAAAATACTACAACTAATAATTGTACACTATAAAAAGTATAAAAATGCATTTCTGATAAGGATAATATAATAACAGTGAGGTAAAGAAATCAATAAAAATGGTGTATAAATGTGTATACATAATTTACATTATTGGTATAATTCCAAGACAAACACACATGGAGAATATGAGAGTACAATGCCAATGCTGCAGCAGTGTTGCTCCATCCTTCAGAGGAATTATTTAGAATTTCTGGCTGCAGGCTTGTCGGACTGAAATCCCACAGGGCTTTTTGACTTCATCCTCGGAGGCTCTTTTTCTTTTTCATGCCCTCACTGCAGCTCTGTCACCAGTCAGCAAACCACCTACCTGATAGCCACATCAGGCCATCTACTCCCTCCATTTGGGATGAGAAAGTTCCTTCCACTCTGCAGGGTCAGAGTGGTTTGTGATGGAATAGCCTGACAAAATGGATTTGAAAGTTGGTTAAAAATGCTACCTGTATCCCTGTCATGTGTTGTGCAAGTAAAAATGTTATCCTGTTTTCAGAAACCTGGATACTCATGTGCATGTAAGTGCACTCAATAACTGCGGGCAGCCACATTTGGACCCTTAATCAAATCACTGATTAATACAGATGATACAATATGAGCACAACAGAATCAATCTGCAGCTTTGGAAGACCAATGTAAATTTCACTTCACTAAAACAAAAATACTTTTTTCTTCTTTTCTTAGATCCGTCTGTAGTTGCCTCATCACCATCTGCAGTTAATTTACATTTTTGCAGCTGCAAGTAGCTCATCCATTTCCTTTGCGCTTTGCATTATGGGACAGCAGTTTACATCAACAGTACATAGCATTCTTTATTTGCATACTGAGTGTTTTAAGTGTATTTATTTTTTATACTTACTTTTTTCCGGTGTGGAAACATAATAGGCTCAAAAACTGCTGTGAAGTAGTGTGTAGCATGTTTTAATACATTGTATTAATGTCCATACTACAAAGTGAGACTGATGTTTTCATAGTAATCCACTCTGAAGAGCATTTTTGAAGAAGCACCATTTTCACAGTTTGATTCCTCTGCTAAGTCTCAGCCATAGACTGTATATACAGATGGATGTAGCCAGGTGTGACATCATGTTAGCTACTTGAGCTAAGTTGTTCTATCAGGGGAGGTATCATAAGTGATGTTAAACTTAAAACATTAAACCCACGCAGCAGGTGAGCCGACTGTCAATCACAGCTGTCAATAAACACCCACATAGCAGACATGAAATCTTATTAATGGAGCAATTATTAAAAAATGATCACCAGCACACTTATTGGAGGGTCTGAATTTAGCAATTGAGACCATAAAGACTCACTGAAAAAATGGCTGACGTAGTATTTCAAGAGAAAAGTTGAGACTTTTTGAATGGGAGTCAGTTGGAGAGTCTAGTGGCCGTTGGTTGCACTTTAAGGTACTTTCACATTGGCTTCAGCCTCAAGTTGTGGTAGTTGCTGCTCGTTATCAGCTGGTTAAACGTCTGTTCAGTGTCCTCCAGCTCTCTGGCATCATCCACACTATGTTTTCATACAGCTGAATTCATGTTTTACTTTCTCTCATTTACATATTTGTCTGTTTCTGGTGTCCAATAAAAACAGACGGAAAATAGTGATTGATTGTGGCTCATGAATACTACCTGTAAAATAACCAGGCCAAAAAAAATCATTGTTTTATGATTAAAAATTGAATGAAATTGATTCTGACAAAATCATACAGGTTAATGACAACAGCTGCTTGCTTTACTGCCACACGCTACTGACCACGTCTGAACAGGTTTACATCATTTTTCTCTAAAAGCTCACGTTTAGCTTGCTTAGTGTGAATGTAGTCTGGGCTGTGACCTGCTCATTAATTAATTAATGGAAAAAGACATCATCAGAATGCCTAAAATCTCTATTTCCACCTCTACCCTATAATTCTATAGTTTCAGTATAAATGACTCCTCACATCAGAATGAATTAGTGCAGTTCCTCCTCCATGTCCTCTGTCTCTCAGAGCTGTTGATGGTGGGTGTGTAAATGCTCTGGCAGATAGCCGATGAATGTGGCACTTCCCTGCTACAGGCCGTAAGTGTTTTGTGACAGTGTCTTACGACTGGGCTGGCCTATCCTTTATGCTTTAGCACCGTGCTGCCACACAGACAGCTCTGTGGCCACACATACAATATGTTTCTCTGTCACATAAATACATCAGGAAGAACAGACTGAGAGGGGTTTGATCACCTTTCAGTGAAACTGCAGTGAGCTTATACATGTCACTACACATTCATTTTATGCCCAAAAATTACACATTTCAAACATGTCTCTGAGAATACAGAATATGCCTCTGAACAAATTTTTGTCATCTCATCATGTATGTGAGTCATTTTTAATGCAGCTATTGGTGAAAGCTGTGACTGCACCTCCTAATACAAACTGCAGCACTGACACAATAGAGGAGTTTTAACACCGATAAAATATAACACACTGGATCTCTTGTGATGAGCTGACATGCCTCAGGGACCCCCACCTTGACCGAACCTAGTGGCATCCCCAGCTGCACATGTGTGACATCATGTGTAAAAGAAAAATGAAAAATACGCATACAAAGCCACATTCAAATAATTTAGCCTGTTGAATATGTCCAGATTACAAACTAAACAGGCAAACTGTTACATCTGCATGGTTCCTGTGTGCACTGGAACCATGCAGACGTAACAAAGCCACTTCACAGCCTAAATGCAATGTAATAGTGAAAATTCTTGTGTCCACATGTTTCAGCCATGTTTTTCATTCTCCCTTCTCTCTCACATCTGGTGGAACACACATGATTTCATTTTCATCACCACAGCTCTCCACACTGGCCATATATCTTACATAACTGTAACCCAAAGCACCTTTTTAGGATCCAAGTCAACCTCTATTTTCCTCACACTTAAGAGTGTAACTACATTGATTGATATATCTGTGTGCTGTGGATGAACACACCCAGCTGCTGCTCTCTACTGTACACAGAGTCCAGTCTCAGCACCAGGCTTTGTCTAACCTGTATCTCCAGGAGTGAAAGTTAGACACACAGAGATTTTTTATAATCTATTAACAATGAGTTTGATATGGGAAATAATTATATTAGTATATGTCTAATTTTAATCAACAAAAATCTATTTATAGATATTTCAAAGCTTCCATACATATCATGCAATACCAGCACAGACCACCAGGGGTCTGAAACAGTGACATGATCACAGGACAAAAGGTGGGTAAACAGCTTCATCAATAGCAGGGGAACAACGACTTTTTAACACAAATTATGTGTAAATGAACAAAATTGTAACTTCTTAAGCAATTAAACTGTAATTGCATTTCCTTTTATTTGGACAAATTACTGAAAAAAGTCTGCCAGGGTAATCTGTATGTTCAAGCAAGTAATGGTATATGACATGAAGGGAAATATTCAAACCCTAGACAACATGATTTACACTATTGTATGTTCCCAAACATTCAACTGCCATATTTTGTATCTTTGGAAACTTTTGGTTGTCCACTATAATTTAGAATAACGAGGGCAGGGGAATTGGAGAGTTCTGGGCCTGTTTTAAATGTTAATCACCACTGCCTTGCCCCGGGGCCACAGACACGGCCGTAGATGCTGGTATGATAATGTGGTCGGCCAATAAGCATCTGCTGTTTCCAGAGCTGAACTGGTTTCTCCTGACCACTCCACTATACTCACATGTTTATTCTCCCACATCATTAAAGTCAGTCACATGTTGATTGCAGTCTTTCATTCCTCAATGTGGATGTGTTAGGGCGTTTTTCCACCTGTTGGCTTTGATGTGGATGAGCAGTGTGTGTGTGTGTGTGTGTGTGTGTGTGTGTGTGTGTGTGTGTGGTGTAAGTGGAAATGTAAGGCCACTGTCAGGGTCAAAGTTTAATGAATAACCATTCAAAAGTGAGCCTGTGCACATTCAAGAATAGTTTTTGTCATTTTGTTGTAATCTGGTTGATAGCAATTTGCTGACATTTCAACAATCCCTGATTTAAATCGACAATGAAAATATTCTACATAATCACTGTGGGGAGTTGATGTGGGGGTGGTTGGTTTGGGGTGAGGAGGTTGATATTTAACATTTTGCTTTGTATTATACTTCTGCCTTGTTGTTTGTATCCGACCTCAGTCTTGTTCATTTATTATTTATTATATTTGTGTTTCTTTCTTTCTTCTTTTTACCTGACATAATACTCAGAGGCTCCAGTGATGTAGGCCAGGAACTAGTCTCACCTACATGAGCCTGTACTCTTATTATTATGTCATCATTATTGCCTGCTTACAGGATATCTTTTTTTGTCACTACTCGTTATGTGCCATTCAATAAAAGAAAGCAGCGAGTGGGGTTTTGTTTACTTAAATTCATACATGCTTACTTACATGTCCAAAAAACATAAACACATTTGCAGTGTACTGTATGGATATGTATGCTTTACTTACATAGGTGTGTGATATAATGACACTGATAATTAGTGACAGTTGTCTGAGCTGATTTGTCGGCACTGAACAGAAACTGCCACTAGAGGACACTAGTGATGCATTTCAAACTGCATGTTGCTTTATGACACTAGAAAAGGACAACTTCAGGTCAGCAGGTGGAAGTAGGACAGATGTGGTGATATCAGCTCATCCTTAAGTTCAGCTAGTCCAGACCCTCAGACTGGGACAGGCTCCCATGCAGCATCCCTCTGTTTGATCACAACATTATTGCTCTGCAGGGTCACAACAACATCACCCCGGCCCTCCTCCATTCACTCTCCTTTCACTGGCAAACATGGCACAGACATGCTATTACTCCATTCGTTTACGACTCTCAAAACCCCGAAAACAACAAATCACCAATACACAGCTCAATACACAAGGTGACCCTCAGTGTCTGTGACGTGACGGGCCCAAGCCCTTCTTTTGTGCAGAGGGAGTTTACCTTGAAACCTATTTGAAGTCATTGTACCCTACAGCGGTTCATTGTATACTAGGCCCTCATCTTAACAAGTAGTGACAGTTCGCAACTACCTGTAATGGTGGATCCCCCAACAGCGCTCAAAAGAGAAACCTGAGTGTCTGCCTCTACGAATAACAATACAACCATTTCCCAGTTGTGGCCCCTGTGTTTGGTCCCTGTGATCCCACAGTGGGTCTCTTGGGCCCTGTGAAGGCTCTTTATGGTCACTAATACACGAAACACAACAATAGCAGCTTCTCCAGATGCTACCATGATTGGCTGAGCTGTGACCTGAGCAAGGGTGTAAAAATACAATCAAGTCTTTGGGTTTTGGAGAGCTGAATAGCAGTTTGATTGGGTGTTAATAGTGCTTAGGTTACTAGAACTGCAAGTTTGAGCTAATTGCCCAAATAGACTAAGTTTTAACTGTGCTTTGTCGATTAGATGCTTGGGTTTCTGAGTAGTTAGGATTCATTCAGAGTGTTTAACATCACACTCTGAATGAAAAATTCTGAGAAGAAAATTTCCCCTTACAAAATACCTTTAAAATCAGCTTCTGCTGTCACTGCTGCCACTTTACATTGACATATAATACACACACCGTCTCACTGGTAAAACTGGAAGATGTAGTTTTCTGTATGTTAAAAAATTAATTGTTGTCTAACTTTATTAAAACTAATGGTAAGTGCTGTAGTAGAAACACATTTATCTATTTATTGCAAATATAAATATCACAGGAACATGTTTCACTTTTATTTTTTGAAATGAACCATCAATAATGGACTGAATTTTGTTACACAAGCCCAAACAACAGAGAGACAGGAAGTGACATCAGGATTTCAGCTGTGTTGTCACCAGGCAGAAACAGACACAAGAAGGTATCAATTTTCTCCACTAACAGTTGACTCAGTCAACTAGAATGTAAGACATGATGTGCTTTGAGACAGGATGCAGGTCCACAGTGAAGTATGGCAAACCACAAATAGAAATACATAGACGTGATAGTGCTTGCACCAAA
The DNA here is from genome assembly GCF_914725855.1 of Thunnus albacares. NCBI lineage: Eukaryota > Metazoa > Chordata > Actinopteri > Scombriformes > Scombridae > Thunnus > Thunnus albacares. The sequence goes on along the minus strand of NC_058119.1, from coordinate 1,288,869 downwards.
TCAATTATCAATCAAAGTATCCATTCAATTCAATTGGCAACAGGGTTTAAAAAGATGATCTCCGGTTTAAAAGAGTTAAATATGGACTCTTAGAGCTTCTGCATGAATTGATGTGTCACAGTAGCCTTTGGTCTGTGCAGGAGCACAGCCAAGGTGATAACGCATTGGTTTGACTATGCTTGGCTGGTTAGGGGAGCTGTGGTCAGAGGTGTGTCCACCCAGCAGGGTTGGATACACCCCGGAACTCGGTCCACGTAGAGCCCAGCAGAAAGTGACCATATGTAACCCGTGATTTTAGCAGCAGCCACAATCTGGAGCTGGCCCAGAAGATATGGCTCTGATCTGTGAGACTGACCCAGGTCAGCTCTTAGACCTGAAGTCTGTCATCAAACTCAACACTTTGTGTTACACTCTGTCTGAGTTCCCATTCAACAATGTAACCTGTAGGCATAGTCAAGTGAAAACTGCAAGCATCATTGGTAGGATCATCCAATAGATTGGTCAAGTCAGTATGCACCTGCTGGTGTCTAGTGTATTCAGAACTAATATGAAGTCTCAGTCAAAGACTTGCAAGTATTGTCATAGCAATAAACAAAACCATAGAGGTGTTGAGAGCAGACATGCAGATATATCAATACACGTTTCCATGCTAATGCTGGGATAAATTATGCTCCTTCAAATCAACCAAACCACCTTTGGTTTCACTATGAGATATTGAGAGCAGTTCTCAGAGACAGAGTTGGTTTAGACACCAAAGTATTTTTACTTTGCCTAAATGTCAGTGGGCAGGGCAAAAGAAACCAGTTTCCTGGCTATGTAACATAGCTGAAGCTCAGTTTAAACAGCAAGAGGGACAAAATGAGCTGGCTATGCTAATGTGGCATGGATGCTGTGTCAGCAGAATGCTGAGAAAACCTCCTTCTTGGGAACGTTCACGAATAATTTGAAGATGATTAGCCCCAATGCTAACTATGCAGTCACATCAGATAAATGGAAATTTGTGACTTGTGTTACAAATTCATTGCAATTTGTTAACATGTGAAACCAGATACAAATAATACAGCTAATCTTTAATTAGCTGAATCGGTTGTATTAGTGTAAATATTGGATTTTATTTAAATGTAAATGCCAGCAATGTTTTTTTGTACCCTACTGTAGTTCTTTTCACCTAGACACTGATACTGTCAGAAATCTATGGACAGACTTGGAATTACAAATAGGAGGCTTTTTTCCTGATGCGGTAGCTCATAATTACAGTCTGTACAATATGAAAACTGATTTTATTGAGGTTAGCATGTTAGCCTAGCAGACCTTTAAAATTCCAACCAGCTAGTTGTTGAGATTTGCTTGATTGCTAGCCTGCTAAATGTGAAAGACTATAATAATAAATTATTTTTGACAGTTTTCCACATAGCTAACAAGGACTTCACAATGGTAATTGTTTGGCTCTGCCTACAGAAGCTTAGCATGATTAGCTAAATGTGTGTAGAACTCTAACCTGCAATTTAGGTGACAGGATGCACAGATGCAGGTTTTTTTTTATACATATTTCAGTACAGACAGTAACAATGCATTCAAAAATGCAGTGGGCTCCTTAACATTTTATTCTGTCAGACTATTTAGTAAGAGCTTTGCATGTCTTTTCTCTTTTCTACAGCAACCACAAGAACTGAAGTTTAAAAAGACATCAAATTCTTCATCTTTCTCTGACAAAGAGAATATTTCACTTCCCTTTCTAGTCCACGTTCTTTTTTCCTGATCCAGCTCCATGTGTCCCAACCAGTGTTTTTCACCCTTGGAGAAGCAAAGACATCTCATCGCAATTTGTCCAAATCACAGCACAGCCCTCGTGTAATGAGCGAGCCACCACAGCTATGATGATTACAGCATCGGCAGTGGCTAGCAGGCCACAATAATAACTGGTGGGAGCTGGCAGGAATGGTAGGAAGAGAATGAGAGCAGGAGAGAGTTTGAATGGAAAGATGAAGTGAATAGAGGGAAAGTCAAATGTGCTGTAGGAGGTGCCTTGCTTATAGCTGCATTTTTAAAATGTTTTTATTGTTATAGCAGTTTTCAAATACCATACAACCTGTGACATTTCTATTAAATGTCCATTGTGTATATTTGAAATGCTACATACAAATTCTAGTTCTATTCTGCCTGTAAAAACAGTTGTATAATGTCTTCTGTGGCTCTGGAGGAGCCTTGTCAAGTTTGAGAAGATAACTCTGATGATGTCATACTGATGTCACCAGGTTACCTTGCCTTGGACATATATTACAACTATACTACAAAGAGACACTGTTATAAAATGAGTTTGAAAGATGCAGGCATTATCAGGCCGCAGGGTTCTAGCAAAAAGATACTTTTGGTTACATTATGGGAAATGTATTATGTTTTTAGAGCTTGACTCTGATACTACAGACTGAAAGTCAGGATGTTCTGCTGTGCAGATTTTGACTATTCTCACCTTGTATGAATCCCCCAACTTTATAAAAGTGCAATTCTAAACTGCTGGAGTGTCCCTTTAATATTCATATTACATTGTTAGACCAGCAGCAGACAGTTGTAACTACAGCTGAAAAGACTTTAAGCAGGCAATCCAGTCCTCACATGAAACTATTCTATATTGATGATGTACAGTCAGCTGCAGTTCAGTGCCCATGTAGTCCAGTATGATGCAGAGCAGTGTAAAGCCAGGGTGTGGTGGTAATGGCTGTAGGCCTATTACTGTAAGTGTTTGCGTTCAACAGTAGCCTGTGTTCATGTACAATCCAATATGTAGTCAGTGTTGATTGTTCATCGTTCAACATGAAAGTTATGATTGATACATGGAGGAAATGTAAGTCAGACAGCCTTTAATTTTCATCTGTTCCCTTTTTGCTGAGGCACAATGGTTGCAAATACATAGAATCCATGTTGACATGGAGCAAACCCATGCAAACACAGGGAGAACATGCAAACTCCACAAGGAGAGGACCTGGGACGGCCAGGGTTCAAACCCAGGGCCTTCTTGCTGTGCGGCAACATTGCTAACCACCGAGCCACCGGATGATGGGATGGAAGGATGGAGGGATAGAGTCCACCTGGATGAGGAAGAAGGAAAATCCACAGAGACTGGCGGGACTCCACAGAGTGGAGACAAACAGCAGAGAGCAGCTGTACCTCAACACAAACACATGACCACACACACACAAACACACACATTTATGCAGTGTTTCCGACACAACACAAACAAGTCAACATCAGCTATTTCAGCTATGTATGCTATGCTGTATCTCTCTCCTCCCTCTCACTCTCTCATTCACATTTTTACATTCTCTCTCTCTCTCTCTCTGTGCCTCTGGTGTAAGCACTCACAGACACTCTTACAACCATTCACAATTCCACTGTGCTGATACACTGAGGTCATGCTGCAAGGGAACAGAACACTTTTATTCAAAGTGAGTAAATTATCCTTGGATGGTAAAAATACAATTTGATTATTCTGAAGTTTTATTTGTAAACTGAGATTGAAGGTTCATTCTCAGTACCATAGTACCATAGTAGTTCCTCTACTATGAATCTTAACTCAAAGTCCACTTGCTGCACTAGAATTTTATCTGGTGCTTTCAGCTACATCATTCATCTTTCTTTAGTGGATGGAGTTTGTTCAGTTGTTATGGAGATGGTTCAGTTGCAATCACATAACCCACATGTGTAACTTTGCTCCACTGTTTCCCTTCTATGCAGGAAACAGAGACTGAGGGAATGAAAAACCACAGTAGACACTGTTGATAAGGACAGATGAATGAACTTACCTAAACATAAGTTGATCAAAGCTGAAACTGCAGTATCACATAAGGGTCTAAAATGCACAGTTACACCCAAAAAAAGTCCCAGAGGATGAAATCATACCAGCTACTGGGCCTCGTGGGGGGATATGACCAGGATGTTAAAGGACAGGTTCACAATTTTTCAAGTCTGTCTTAAAACAACAGTCAAGTGCCCACATGAACATTGAAATAGGTTTTTCCTTTTCCACCACAGCTCAACAGGGAAACACAGTCTGAGGAAACACAAAGAGGGAATTGGATGCTAAAAAGACTGTTAATGTGTCAGATATCCACTTGATATGACTAACTCAGTCTGATGAAGCCTCATATAAGCTTCACATCAACTTTTAAATGTCTCTTGTCTAAAAACCTCTTTCAGTGTTCATTTGGCACCTGACTTGTTTTAAGACAGACTTGAAAAATTGTGAACTTGTCCTTTCAGTACAGCCAAGCCCCTCAAATCAAACATCTCGCAGAAAGAACAGAGAGCTCTGATGGAACTTAACAACTAAACAAACTTTGTTGCTAATGAAGGCCAAGATATATGGCTGAAAACTACAGTAAGCAGATATTGAGTTAAGAATATGTATCAAACTATTTGTAAACTACTTTCTCCAGAGCATCCAAATATATCATACTGATGTCACCCATGTGAAAAACCTGCATATTTTCTCTGCCCAGCCTGATAGTTTAGGTTTAATTTGTTTGATTTTTTAATAAACTGCAGATATGACTATTAGATATTGTAACATTATCTCAGAAATCATGAAGTATGCTTATCAGCTTAGGTACAGTTTGCCTAGTTGTGTTCATTCCAGAAAAGCCAATTTTTCTCATGAAGACAACCTGTCAGCAGTGTGTGTGTGTGTGTGTCTGTGTGTTAGCAGTGACTCCTCTCATTAGCATACAGCTTCAGCTAGAGATGGATTGTTCTTCTGTTGGTCTCATCCTATAGGTGATTGATCTGTTAACAACTATTTCCCTTACAGACATTTGATTGAGTGCTGCTTATCTTTGCCTGAAAGGTTCAGTGTGTGTGTGTGTGTGTGTGTGTGTGTGTGTGTGTGTGTGTGTGTGTGTGGCTAGAGGCCGGCCCAGAGCAGCCTCAGCTGGGGGTCTTTCAGCTCTCTATTTATGAGCTCTTCTTTACATATTCATTCTGCTACTGTTAAACAAAGGCCACAGGTTGCCTTTCTCCCTCTGTGACTATAGTGCCGTATGTGTGTGTGTGTGTGTGTGTGTGTGTGTGTGTGTGTGTGTGTGTCAGTGTGTGTGTGTTGATGAGAGAAAGAGTGAGAGAAAAGAGGAAAGACAAGCAAGAGACCATATTGCTGTAACATATCTGATTTTCCATCATTAATTTGTTGGACAACCAGATACAGTCAGGGTTTGAATTGTTGATATTTGGGACCATTCTTAAATACTGTTAAATATAAATGCTTTCAGTGGGCATATATGGAGGTAACACTTCGATAAAAAAGCATAAATCTGGCTTAAGCTTGGGACATACTCAGTGTAAATGCATGAATAAAAACAAACATTTCTTTATACATCTTACAACACTTGAAATGGACTGAATACCACAAAGCCTCCACATTCACATACAAAGAGCATGTAGGGTTTGTTTCAGGCTTTAAAGGCTAATTCCAGTTTATTACGAACTTTAATCTCATTTATGCTGTTTTTTTTTCTTTTTTACATTTATATCTTTTACTCACCAAGGAAATAGCTGAGATCTGGGAACACACTGACAAAAAGGAAATCTGATGGATCAAGAAACACAAGCAGCCATCAGACGATCAGATAGTTAGAAACAAATCTTCAGGTTGGACAGATTTATTTGGAGGAGAAAACAGAGTAAAAGTGAACAGTAAAATTATCACCCAAATTAGGGGCATCTTGCTAGTGGAATGGTTAAGGCACATACCACAGGAGACCTGTATACCCCTTTTTTCAGAAAACTCTACTCTCACTATAGTTGTGTGCACAGATTTCTTGTACAATTATTAGCAACATTTCAGGTGCTCATTCTCAGTGTGGTTTACAAATGGTTTACATCATCTGGATAACTGGTTGGTTTGTTTCCAACCTGTCTGATTGTTTGATTGCTTGTGTTTCTTGACCACTTGGAGCTATTTTTACTGATGTTGCCACATGCTCATATATCAGCAATTACAACCCAAGTTGTAATAGCCAGAGGCTACCTTAATTAATAACACTGTGCAAAAATGGGGGGCCTGAAAATCATGGGGCTGATGATACACAAGTCCTCTAACAACTCAGGTACATCTGGTCTCGATGAGCAGAGGAAACGCCAACGACAAAAAGGACAAAAAGAATACAAGCTGTAGTGTGACCAGTTGCAGGTGATGTTGGATATATCAACTGTTTCTGCCAGTGAGCCAGTGCAAAGTGTGGTAAGCAGGCCCAGACTCAAGGAGAGAGAGAAAGAGAGAGAGAGCTGACAGCTGTGTAGATAACAGGGCACTGGTTGCCATGGTGAGGGGATTTGATTGGCAGGGGTTGATTGATAAGGACCCCCCTGCTATTCCAGTGACAGCTCCTGTCAGAGAGCCAGCTCGTCTCACATCAGATGTATCAACTGGTACAGCCTGCTCCCACCCCCAACAAACACACACACGCGCACACACACACACACACACACACACACACACTTTTTTTCACAATTGAAAGAGTGTGTGTACCTTAGCTACCCGCTGTGTGTATTCATATATACAGTATGTTTTAATAATTGTGGGGAGATCATAAATTGCTAATCATTATGAAATGTAAGTATGAAAGATAGAAAGATATGGTGTGACACAAGCATCACACAACTTTGACTGGTGTGGCTTTCAAGTGCTTATATAATGTATTACAACTGCATTTAAAGTATTTTGTGTTCTTTATCTTTAAAAGAATTTGTATTTCCTCCAAATCTTGTTCTCATCAGGGTGAAAAGACTGCATTTAGACAATCATGGAACATTAAAAAAACTTACTTATTACTTACTATTATTGTATTTATATTGGAGTTGCCAGCTGTTTAAGAGCAGGTGAGGGACATGTTAATCAGTGCTGCTTTTAAGTTAAGATTTTATAAAAATGAGTATTGAACAAGTCAGTGATGACAAATGACTGATGAAAATGTACAACCCATGAAACATCATGTTTTCCAGGTTTTAGATCAGTGGATGACGCTGACTGGCCAATATCCAATGCTCAATAAAAAAGCACAATTTCCTAAAACATCAGCAAATCAACCTCCCAATGCACTAGCTGTAAGGTCAGACAGGCCAGGTGTCAGACTGAGCTCCTTGTTAACCCTGGTTGCTATTTCAGTCTGCTGATAAGCAGAAACACGTGCAAAGGGTCCTACAACAGCACAGAAATGCTCTGAGAAGGTGAAGAAAGTTCAGTGTCCAAATTAGAACAAATAGTCTGGGTGAAGACAGATGCTTTCACACCAGCGGGTCAGTTCATTAGGACTGGAGCAAGGGAAAAAATAATTCATTGTGATCTTTTCATTCTGGTCTGGATCAGTTTCACAATGACTTTTCACGAATGAACCAAGAACTGTAAACATAAAGATATACAGACTGACTGGTAACTCATTGATTGGACAGTTATGGTGACACAACTCCCTCTCTGTACAAGAATTTAAGGCTCCTCTTTTCTAGCTTACTATGATATATTTTTGAACATATGTGATGTTAATTCTGATATATGTGATGATGAATCTGATGTAATGTTTATATATAAGATATATGTTTTGATATTTGTGATATTTTTGATGTATTGTGTTTGAAGAATGGCCTTTGTATTTCTGCTCATTTCTCTGTATTGAATTATTAATTGCTTTAAGATGGTTATAACCCTTGGCAGGTTGAATGGTTAACTACACCTGTCATCATTCAGCTTGTCAGCCTATTCATGTTTTTTGCATGGATGTATAAATATGGGTGTGTTTTCCATTTTTACAAACATTCTGACTTGACAAAGATTTAATTGAAACATTGTCAAGATAAAATTTTGTGGCTTGGAGTAAGTGCACAGGCGTTACCTTTTTTCATTTACAGTTTTGGTGACTGATTATTATCAGAGCTGTATTGACCCACATGGGGAAATCCAATTCCAGTGACTAGCAGCACTTCAATAAGTGCAAGTCCCCCACAGAGCCCTGATCTCAACATCATGGAGTCAGTCTGGGATTACATTAAGAGACAGAAGCAGCTGACACGCCTAAATCCACAGAAGAACTGTGGCAACTTCTCCAAGATGCAGGAACAACCGACCTGCCAACTACCTGATAAACTGTGTGCAGGTGTACTGAGGAGAACTGGTGCTGTTTTACAGCAAATATTGATTTCATTTAGGTTTCTTCTGTTTACTGACCTTCAGTTAATTTAGAAATAAAAGCAATTCATGACATTGTTTTTGAAAGCATCCTCACTTGACTTTTAGTGCTTGAAACTTTTGCACAGTACTGTATATAGTGTATGTACATACGTATGTTTTGTGCTTCAACATCAAAATGTCATTTCACACCCTGACAACACGCTTGGAAGACGTAGGCAACATGGAGGCCAGACTGCCAAGAAGTTACAAAGTGGAAACAGAAAATGACCTTGTGAAAGGGTCAAGACAGAGGCCTAAATGATTGACCCAGTCCATGCCAATCAGCTCATCCATGGGTGTTTACTTCCATATAGCGTTGTACACCAACCTTTGATTTTCTAAGAAATCTGAGTTGACTTGGGTTCTGTCTAATCACAAACAAGAACGGTTGTGAAATGTCATGTTTTTAGTTTTGTAAATGGGTTTTCAGACATGTTGTGTTTTATGTAATGTTATGTTTTGTGAGACGGTGTTGTGTTTTCCATTTTGTTAATGTGTTGATGTGTTTGGCACCTCAGGGCCACTGTACATATCACAAAACTCCACTAATAAGCAGACTGAGACTCACCTTTTCAGGCAGTCTTTGTCCACTTGTTTGGTCCACAACAGAGTTCAGTTGACATCTTTCACATCTGCCCAAACACACCACACCAAACAGGCAAATGTACCAGAGTTCGTTTGAACAAACACCCAGATCATTTATGCTTATGTAGTGCCTCATAAGTAAGGAGGCACTGTTGCTTCTAGCTGTTAAGCATTATGAATTTTGGTTTTATGGTTTCCATGATTTCATTCCTCCTTTTATAATGATTAAGAATTTATATCTTTTACCCCTCTGGGCATGTGCAATATTTTATATATCTTTTCTATTTTGTTGTATGTAAATTATGTTATGACATGCTACTAGAGTATTTGTTGGTTATATATTGTACTTAGGTTGATTGCAGCTGTATGCAACACTATTGCCCGAGCCAAATTTCACCTCAGGGACAATAAAGTATATCTTATCTTATCTTAACAGGTAAGTTGTACCCTGTATCCCTTACTGGGCTACTCATCATTTTCACTCACCTTCCAAATCTCTTCTTTGGATCACTATTTAATTATGATGATTTCATCTTTGTGTTTCCTGTATACAAATAGGACAATGGTGCGTTTAGTACAAAGACTGGAAGAAGAGGGAAGCTGCTAACTGTCTGATGCTGTCAAAACTGAAAAAATACTAATTGCAAAGTTGTCAAGTTTACCCACTGCATCATTTAAGTTGGAGATCTTGGACCTTAGTTTCCAGAGTCTACTAGATAAATCTAAAAATAATGTGTGTTTCAAAGGGATAGAGACAAAGATGCGCTCCAACACCAACAGTCCCTAAAATGACAATGTCTTGTTTTAAAATTTCTATTTATACACATGGTAAAGACACAAAATGTAACATGTAAATCAGACCAATTTGTAGTTGTTGGAGTTCTTTCCACTTCTCTCTATTCTGGACACATAGATGAAGCTCATATCCATCTTTTCATCTGACTCTGAAAAAGACACCAAAAAAGAATATCCATCTGTGAAATGATAGCATCCTTTCCATCCAGTTAGGCTGTGTTCAGACCAACATTAGCACTGCATCAACATACGTAGCCTCCCTCATTCATTTCACAGAGACCATTGTGTTGGCACAGGCTCCAGCTACAAGCAAAATCCTTGAATGTGGCTCAACCTGTGCCAAAACGCAATCTGATGTCATCACACAATACCTTCAAACAGTTCAGTGCCAATTCAGGAAGGAGTGCGTCCTTTATGTGGTGAGGGGATAAATAAATGTGTGGAGGTCAGACATAGGCATGTAGCACATTCAACTTCCATGTAGGAGAATGGAATTCATGTCCAGTTAACATTTGCTGATTTTTAGTTCTCTAAACACAATCGCTCCCAAACCTAAACCATATGATATTTGTCATGCTCAGATATTGTACAAAGAAATAAGTTTGTTTTTTTTTTGGTAATTAATTGGTATTAAAAATGTCATTGAGCAGAATGAGTGTTTTGTATAAATGTCCAATAAAAATGTTTTTGTCTAGCGATAGGGCTGAAATACATGTACACCACCCTAATGCAACTCTGGTAAAAACACCTTGGAGTTTTGGATCAGCATGAAAGTGGTCACATCTTTAAAATATCAAATACCTGCACAAAATATAAATCCTTATCAACTGTCTAACACCAATAGTTTGAACCATAAGTCAGACTTCCATTCAGTCTGAGTGTTCCTGCATCCAAAATAAGAGAAAGATGAGAAGGTGTGTGTGGAGGAGTGAATGTGCTGTCAGTCCTTCTAGCTGGACAGCGAGAGTCTCTGCTCTGTGGGTCTTCAGGGTTATCAACCTTTCTCAGATATGAGCAACCACCTCTGTCGCCACCCAGGGGTGATAGGCTCACCGACAGGGTGGAGCAGAGATAATGCATCCGATTGACAGCCTTGTCTTCCCCCTCTAAACTGTAGCCCCCCCACCCTGAAAAAGCTCCCACACCCTCCAGGAATCTCTGTCCTGCTACAGAGCATTCCTCTGTGGCTCTAGTGTCTGCTAAATATGGGCTGGTGACCCAACAGAGGATTAGAAGGCAACAGTGGTAGAAAATATGTAAGTGATAAGTGATTGAAAATATGACTCATTTGTATGAAGGATGCGAGAGAGGTCATTCTAATGGAATTAGCACCGAAATTACACCTCAGCAGCATGTGGACCACACCACCATGCAGGGGTCGAAGGTCAAGGTTGTTCATGCCAGGTGTCATGGATATATAATACCAGTGACATATCATGATGTTTCTTTTATTATATATAATTTTATTTAGTTAGTTCATGTCAAAACAAAGCATTTAACAAATAATGTAATAAACTTTTCAGATCAAATTCAAAGCAAAAGCAAACAATGTTTGCAGAAAAATAGATTAAAAAATTCAAGGCAAGAAACACCATAGTACCACAGTAAATCAAATGACGATTAATTATTAAGGTTAACTGAAACATCTGAATTACATTTAAGACCAACTGCAAAAAAAAATTATACTAATAAATCAGCGTTTCAGTTTTGATGTTTGTTTTGACTTGTGCATAGTTTCGGTCAAAATTATGATTACCAAAAAGAATATATTAAAATTTTGGTAACGCTTCATTTTACAGGTCCTTTAATTTATTATTATTTTCCTGGTAATTAGTATAAAAATTTTAATTTGCAGGTTTTTTAGGAAATCTTACCATGAGACCATGGTGCAATTTGGTACAAATTTTAAGAAACTTTCTGTTAAGTTGGTTTAGTTGGTAATTTTTCTTTAACTCTGTCTTCAGTGTGTAATTTTGTGTGTCAAACTACATATCAGCATATTATCTTGTTTCTTAAAAACTCTGTAACGAGCACATTTCCTATACCAAATTGTATAACCCTTTCAAAGAACTGTCCCTAGAATTATCAGTTACTCAGCAGCTACTTTAAAAAAAATGATTGAAAAAACTTAAAATGCTAATGTTAGCACACAAAACTACAAACTAAAACTAAGTATTTTCTGACAGTTAAAGAATTGTCAAGAACCTTATTTATCAAGAAATTTTGAAAATAAATCTAAATCTACATATGAACCCAAATAGCTTATAATGCGTGAGTACTTAACACTTTTTTCAATTAATTCTTATAATTTGTACCAAATGTCCCAACAAATTATCCATTAAATACCTGCAAATTACTCAAAAAAATCCAAGAAATCACTATAAAATTAGGGAACCTGTAAAATGAAGCGTTACCAAAATTGCAGCGACAATGCTCCTTACGTGATTTTTTGTCACAGACTGACAATGTAGGTACTATAATTTTAATTGGTCTAGTACCTGTGTAGGTACAAAAAAGTAGTTCATTATATCAGTTTATTTCCAACAGCCACAGTCAGTCTTGAATATATATTGCACAGGTTTGAACTACTTGGGGCTCTGACATTGTTATCTATTGCATTGCCACATGTAACATACCGAGTGCTGAGGTTACAGTACTACCTGTTGCTGTGAGCTCTGGACCCATGACAGAAAGATGGCTGATGTTGGCTGGCCTCCTCTGGTCTGTAATGCAGGATCAACACTGCAGCTGATGACTCAGCAGACATTCAAATAACATGAACAAAAAGTAAAGTCTAGCGGGAATCAGTGCTAACGTTAGCAAGCTACACTAACTAGCTTCCACTTTCTGTGTGGAATACAACCTCAACAGCACGATGGTCTTCCAAATATTTAATCTTGTAAAGGGGCAGATGGCTTAAATCGCAAATGATTGATAGCTAACACTGTGCAAATTTGTTGGTACTGTACAATATTCTCCAGTCAGCACAACACCATGGATGTTTGCAGCGCACCTGCATGTACAGCTGCTGTGGGAGACAATCAGTCAGAGGCTTAAAGCTGAGACAGTTTCCACAAATATGTCCAAAAATGATTTTCTCCTCTTTTGAAAAATGAAAACATCTGCCCAATAGCTGCAGCATCATTATAGTCAATATTTCCTTGCAGAAAGAGGAGAATTCATATTTGAGTTTGACTTCATAGAAAGAGTATAAATGAATTTGAAATTATTTCAAAGACAATGCAGATTTGGCTGCCTGTGCATATATTACATCATATGATGGATGTCATAAGAAAGATAACCTCCAATATTACAAAAATGATTCAAAGGAAATACATAATTAAAGTTATTTAGTACAGTGTGCAAACTGTGCTGAGGAGGGTTTATGCTTCATTAAACCTCTGCTTGCATCCAGTCCCTCCAGGGACAGTTAACCCTGTCTGAGCTGTAGATGTCAAGTCTTCACAAAGTCATATGGCTGCAGTCTGTCTGTCACTGAATCACTGACTGACTGACTAAGTGATGAAGTTACACCATTGGTTGGCTGAAGGTGGCCGAAGCTTGGGACAGCCAAGTATCGCAGAATGCATTTCGCACCAAATGGCCGTGATGGTGTAGATTTTGAGTCAGCCAGAAGCTGTTGTAAATTTTGCTGTAGGACTGTTAATACATCACTTTATTAAGTTTTATTAAGTTTTAGTACTTTTTCAGGCATTAAGATTCCAAATATGTTGTCAGTTTATCCAAATAATGCCTATTTGGAAATTTGCTCCAACGTTTTCAGAGATGTGAGGAGCCGCTGCCCAGGTGCCAGCTGCTCATCTCAGCTGCTAGCAGCCAGCAGCCTGACCAGCCAGTCAACATCCATCATCATCCCGGGGCAGTTGGACTGGCCATTGGGAGCACGAGAGAACTTTCAGTGGGCCGGTCACTATGTGAGCCACCCATTATACAAAAACAAGAGCCTCTTATGTCTTTTCCTCCCCTGATGTCACTAAACATAAAACTTCTTGTGTAGACCTGCACCTTTAACTTTATTTGGAACATAAGCCACACAAGGTAAAAATGGTTATGTGGTTAAGGTAAAGGTTATGTATATGTCTCTAACAGAGAGAGGGCTTAATGTTTTGGACTTTTCCTCATTCAACCATATTGTCAAATTTAACTGGATCAAAAGATTTCTAAAAGATCCAGATAGCATGTGGAATATTATCCCAAATTTTCTGTTTCAAAAAGTAGGTGGTCTTAATTTTTTATTAATGTGTCCTCATGCTGTCAGTAAATTAACTTTCATAGGCAAGCTCTTATGTGTTGGTCCTTTCATATAAGCACAACTATTCTCCTCACATATGCTTTTTATGGAATGATGTCAATGTCACGTACAGAAACAAGTCATTATTTTTTGAAAATTGGTTTGACAACATTTTGCTTGTAAAACAGCCATTTAACTGTGAAGGGCTTCTGTATTCATATGAAGATTTTATAGAGAAATACAGTGTTCCTGTCTCCCAAAGTGAGCATAGTAGTGTAATTAATGCACTGTCAACTGGCATTATGTGCTTATCATGTTGCTTATCACATATATTCCTCATACAGAAAATGAATGCTCTTTTTGTAATTATTGTATATGGTGGAAACTCTAGAACATGTTTATTCAGTGTGTACATGTGACAATGTTTTGGGCTCCCTGTAAGGAAATTTCACTTAAAGAACATGACATTGTTATTAATATTCAACAATCCTAATTTTGCCAGCCATGAACAATATATCATTAATTTTCTCATTATTTTAGCCAAATTTTGCATTCGTAGAATTAAGTTCTTGAAGATCTTATGTTACATTTAAACAATTCTAAGCATATGTCTTCAAACATTTCATACACGGTCCAGCCATATATTGGGTTTTGACCTAGTCTTGTTTAAACACACACTCAGTCCAGTGGAGCTGCAGTCCTCAGTCTCTCTGTCATCAGCAAGCAGTCTGTCAGCATACTGTACGTTTGCAGGTTCACCTGGAGTGCCACAGTGAAGCTGCCTACTGAGCCCTGTCCAGGCCGTCATGAGCCCCGCTCCCTGTAGCTCCAGTCCTGCAGGTACTGTGCAGTGCCGTGCTCCAGCTCTAACCCCCAGAGCAGCATATGGTAAAGCCATCAGGGCTAGCGTCCCTTTGAAGAGGGGGACCGAGAGAAACACAACAGCTCTGAACACGATGCCGCGTCTCCCTTTTCAACCAGCCGTTTTTTTTTTTCTTTTCCTCTTCGAAAAAATTCCTGCAAGACCCCGTACTACTCTCTGCTTTTTCAATTTATTTCCCCTCTCGCTCGCTGCCTGATCTCTCAGACTCTCACTCATTCCACTTAACCCTAAACACTCTCTTGATTTTGCCCTCACTTTCTTTCTACATTCACTCTGAAACTCAAAGTATCCCAACTCTGATTTTCCCCTCAAAGGACACAGATTATCTGCTTTCTGAACAGCAATCCCTGCATGGAGTCACACTTTTTCACTTCCCATTTGGGCCACAAGGATATGTTCTACAAAATCACATAGCATCACTGTGGAACAGTTTACATTTGAACAGTTTCTCTTGTTCGTACAAATTTGCTGGAATGGAGACTGGAACTGGACTGTTTACTGCCACATTTCAGCTACTCTCATTCCCAAGTACAAACAAATTTCAAGAGATTGTCACCTCAGAAGCATTTAGACAAATAGTTGCCAACATTTACCACTTGTGACAGGTTTGGAAATGAGTTGTGAGTAGTTCAACCAAAGATTGTATTTTCTCCTTCTCAGATTGTTTCATTTCAAGGATTTTTTGCGTCCAAAAGAAGTAAAAATAGAGTATTTCACAAGAAAAAAGCAAATATTAGAGAAACAATAAAACATAATTCTGTGTAACAGAAATTCTTTCATTCGTGGTCCCAGTATCCCCAAATTGGTCCCAAGACCAGTCCAAACCCCAATGTTTGCAACCACAGATTAGACCGTCACAGAACACTAAAACTCCAATTATTTTTTGAGCCAAACCAAATGAGAGAAAGAAGTAAGAGGTTAGTGTATGTGCATGTGCATCGTATATTTGTGTGTGTGTGCGTGTGTGTGTGTGTGTATATGTGTGTGCACGTCTGTCAGAGATGTCACACATGCTGCTCCACTCAGCATCAGACCCATTTGGTGGTCGTACTCTCAGGAATGTGAAGACTGCAGTCACCTGATGTCCTGTGTATTCACTCTAATGTCACTGTCATGGCGCGCTGCCGTATTAGGTTACACATATATATGTCAATAAATGGGAAATAATGAGAGGTCAGCATCACTGCTGAAGATCAAGCTGATTCCTTCTCTGGTTCCTTCTCAAGACAAATAAAAAAGACATGTGGCATGGCTATGTTGTAAAAAAGAATTTGAATTATGCTGTCAAATTTACAATCCAAGCCATTATAGCTTTCATGGGAGCAAGATAGGAAAGTGATTAAAAATGTGTAGTTATAATGTTTCTAAAGCAAAAAATCTGTTTGTTTTCCATATGTATATGTTTAATCTACTTGTCAGGATTTTGTCATTGATATGCACTAAATTTGACCTATTGACTAATTACAACACCTGTAAGGCCTCAGTATGCTTCAAACAAACTATGTCATTAGTTAATTGTACAAATGGGGATAACTGAGTGCACTTTCAGACAGATGGTTTCAGTAAAGAAGTTGTTTGAAGAGTAAAAGAAAGAAAACTTGAATGAAAAGTTCAAACTTCACCCACTTTTACACCTCCACACACCTGACCAATCACTGCATGAAGTGGACATGATTGTTGGATTGTCTGTTTCAGAAAGGCACTGGCCAACACAGTCTGTTCAAATTCAGATATTGAAAAAAGGGTTTCTGATGCTTCAGATGCTGTTAAGACAATCAAACAAGCCCTTTGTTGGAAGCATACTGAAGCCTTTAATCAATCAGTGCGTGCATACTTTTAAATAACTGGGTTAAGGCCCAATTTCCACTCCCACAGTTAGCCAAAAATGGATGTAGACTCCTAATCATCCATTTGCATACCAGTGCATCTGCCTGCCTGAGTATTTTTTTTAGCAGTTTTGCTTTTATTTAATAGTTGAAAGTGCTGAGAGACAGTGAAATTGTCAAACAACCTAAACAAAACATATTTTACTACAAGATTATTTCTCTCACCTTACTCTCTTCTTTTATACATACCAGTTTATGTGTGAACTGGTATATGCAGGATTTTTGTGCATTACAGACGGACACAGCGAGGTATGATGTCACCTGTTGGTTTGCACTGGAGCCGGTTTGAAGCCCAGAGTTGCAGCTTCTGGTTGGCGCCATCTTCTAAATAGTGTGGAGTGTTGCCTTTCACACTCTGGAAACACGCTGCGCTACCTTGGATCCAAGCTAACACTAGCTTACTGGGAACAGCGAGTGCTGTGCACTTGGGCTAATGTTAGCTACTTTAACTAAATTGTATTAACAGGGCAGGTATCATAATCAAGTAACATTAAAGTTACTGAAGTATTGCAACAACAGTCCAAGTCAGTGCAAGTCACGGAACCGAGGAGAGCAGCAGGTCAATCAACACCCACACAGCAAAAATCAAAGCAACTGTGTCTTCAAATCTTATTAACGGAGCAATAATTTCCAAAATGATCACCAGCACACTTACTAGAGGGCCTGATTTTAGCAATTGACACCATAATGACTTGCTAAAAAAAATAACTGGCTTAGTTTTTCCAGAGAGAAGTTGACTGGGATTTTTTGGAGACAGCATCTAACTGTCATCAGTGGAATTGCACTTTAAGGTTATTCCACATTGGCTTCAGCCTCAAGCCGTGGTAGTTGCTGCTTGATCTGGCACCTTCTTTTGTGCATGTAAACATGTTGAAAGTCCTCTTTCATGGACTTATGGACAAACTAAATATGTTTTTTTTTAATTAAATGCAACGTATTTCAGGATATTAAAGTATTTTAACTTTGAATTTTTAAACTTTAAACTCTAACTTGTTAATTTAACATATATCTTAATAATTGTTAATCTACGGATTTATATTCACTTTACTTACCTGAACGACTATCAATGACAAAGGTGTTGCTCAACTGCATTGTAGTACACAGTAGACATGCAGTTATCAGGGGGAGTTTGTCCTTATTTATTGATTGTGTTGATTGATTAATTGACCTGAGCTGCACTGTTGCTGTGGTAGATGGTCAAGCAGGTAATCCATTCATCATACAGTTGAGGGTTCAATCCTCAGCCCCTCCTGTCCACATGCTGAAGCAACATACTAAACACTAAAATTCAGTGGTCTGTTTAAATGAATTCAAATGTATATACCGGTATACACTGTGGTCTTCATTTGAACACAGGTGTCTAGGAACCCACCATGTGTCAAGCTCATAATACTGTACATCAGTCAGTGTCCAACACACACAGGTGTTATGATGACTGATAACCTCAGATGAACCCTGGTCTCCAGGACACACTCTTCACTTCAGAGATCAGGTAGTGAAGTTTTGAGCTGCAGTTGACAAAAGTCATTTGACACTCAATTATCAATGTCCTGCTATATGTCCAAAGACTCACAGAGCTGTGTGTTGATCCAAAACAACTAATCTCCATCTTTTCCTCTCTCGACACACATGTGTGGAGCTATGCCAGGGAAATTAAGGACCAGTTGGTATTCAAATCAATTGGGGAGACGCCATCTCTCTCTCTCTCTCTCTCTCTCTCTCTCTCTCTCTCTCTCTCACACACACACACACACACACACACACACTCACACTCCTCACACCTTGTCCACCAATGTGAACAGAGCAGCTTCCGCCTTTAACCCACGCTGCTCTACTCGCCAACTGTGGGAACAGTTTCCCACGCTGGTTTACACTCGTCTACCTCACCGCCTCGCCCACAGCTGCACGTGTGTGTAGGTGTGCTTAGTACTATGTGTGTGTACATGTATGTTTTGTAGTTCTATATTTAATGTTTAATGTCTGTGTGTTTTAACTGAATGTCTGTGCACATATACATGTGTTAGATGACTGTGGTGTTTGTCTGTACATGTATGCCTGTGTGTGTGTGTGTGTTTTTGTATATTTGCTATCATGTGCCTTTTAGTCTGTGTGCGTCTGACTGTGGATGTATGTGTGTACTTGTACATGTGATGTTCATGTATGTAAGTGTGTGAGTGTGAATGTGCCACAGTCTGGTTGCTGCAGCGCTCTCAGACATTCACTCAGTTCAGCTAATTCTCAGCAGCGGCAGGTTGCCAGGCATTTTTACTGCTTCACCTCTGTGTGTGTGTGTGTGTGTGTGTGTGTGTGTCATGGATGGTGTTAGCAGAGCATGGATGTGAAAAGCAGGACTGTAGTGAAGGCAGAAAACATGGCAATGCCTGGAGCTGATCCAGAGGCAGCACTCCCACCACTGTCTGCATTGGCTGGGAAACACTCATACCCACAATTTAAAATGAAAACAAAAATTAAAAAGTAAAGGTCAACCAGCATCACAGGTAAAAAAAAAAGTCCACTAACATGTTGGATAAAGTTTACTTTTACACCACAGTTTGATACTTTGTGAAAGCTTGCTAATAAATAATTCAACATTTTGGCAAATACATTTGTGCAGTTTTTTTTTCTGAGAGTGAAATGAGACGATTGATTTCATTCCCATATCTGTGTCAATAGTTTATCCATCTACCCAGTGCCTCCGTGCAACATCTCCAGCTACAGCATGGGTTGCCAGATACAGAATACATCCACATTAAGAGACAGAGGCTACCACTGCCTTCTACCAAATATTACAACAACAAAAAAAAAGAAATATGGTGAGAAATATGAGTGTTCTTTCTAACTAATCTGTCATTCTGCAGAATAATTATTTGCGGAGGGTGTTTCTAGTCCACTATGAAATGTTTTGGTTTTGTGGTTCTTTATGTTGCACTCATAAAAAACATACATGGTGACCTTGCTTTGACTGTTTCACCCAGTGTAAGTATCAGATAGCTTCCATGAAGTTTGGGAATAGGCAGATACACAATATACTGTATATATTACAGTATATTGTCATGAAGTGTGTGTGCTCTTTTTCCTAAAACTGAAAAAAATATGTTTAAAGGGATATATTGAAAGCTTTGAAATGAATGATTATCGTGTGTGTGTGTGTGAAATCAATCTGTTTATTTGTCAGCATGTTCTTGTCTATGTCAGGGAAGCAGAAACGTGGACTGCAGATGCTGAGGTCATCTCCAAGTAAAAGCTCAAGTCATGAAACACATGTGAGACTCTGTGTAAAGACTGTTAGCTGACCTCTGCATCAACATGACCCTGTGCCACCAGGTCAGAAAGCCCAGTCCAACTCTAGCTCTGCTAAAACTCTGTGTGTGTGTGTGTGTGTGTGTGTGTGTGTGTGTGTGTGTGTGTGTGTGTGTGTGTGTGTGTGTGTGTGTGTGTGTGTGTGTGTTTGTGTGCGCATTTGAGGCCAGTGTGCAGGTCTGGGTGTGTAATTAGATGACTGTGTGTGTCAGAGTCACTGTGGTGGTCCTGTCATCTAGCCCACAGACTGGAACAGCATCAACCCTGTTCCATTATTAACATTAACTGACAAGTCAGTTATTAACTTATTTAGTTTGTTTTTAGCAGCACAGAGGGAAAATTAAGCAGCAGCTTAACTGAGAGCAGCTGAACCTCTTCAGGTAAAGTTGTGTGCCAAGCATACTGTAAGTCAATGACAGTTGATGCTTTCAGCTGCAAATGTTTGGATGAATGGTTACATGTCACCAACATCTTAAGGTTCATTTAATCCTATCATGCTATCATGCAGTAGACATAAACATATACATAGACTGGTCTCCGAAACGTTACAAACATTTCTCAGAGACACAGGAAATAGAATAATGTTGTTGAGTGAGAGATAAAGGTTTGTCAGCTAGCATTTTTATGCTAGAAATTATGGTTGTTTGGTTCTGCCTATACAGTCTTAATTTAGCCAATGAGACTGACATAAAGTGACCAATTGGATCTTATTTTCAACAAGTGATCAGTCACCGTGCACTTAATGTGGAAATAACTGAAGATGCAACCTGAGCTCATACAAGTGCCAAAATGAACAGCTCAAGTCATTATCTTGAACTTATTACACTTAATATATATATGTTTGTACATACTTAATGTAATATTGTCTCTTCCTTCATGATATAATTCTACTACTGCAACCTATTGCATTTGGAGTTTTCTCTCATCAGCATGAAGGTTTTAAGGACAGAGGGCATAGTGCTGATTGTAAAGCTGTATAAATAACACTGACTTCATGTGACTTAAAAGGAAAATAAGCTCATTGTCAGCATGACAACCAGCCTGATTGTGGCAAACAAACAGCACAGATTATGGGGAGGGAGCATGATCTATATTTGATTTAGACATCCAGAGAGGATTTACTGCATGAAGAGTTGCAGAAATGGCCTTTTTCTGGTGTTTGTTCAAATGTAATGGTAGCCAGTGGAACAATGTCACTAAGAAGGCTTGTTTCATCTTAACATGTTAACCACAGATCAGCACTTCACAGGAACAGCTCCAGGCAGCTGAGCACTCAGCATGATGGAGATGCTCTGCAGTTTACTCTCCTGCAAACATGGCTCCATTGTCAGACTGCAGTTTAACAGATCCAAGCGTCAGAGCTGGGCTTACCTTTGTAGAGGAAGCAAACCAGGCCAGTGGCTGCTGCTGAAGCTGAAGCTGAAGCTGCTGCACTGGGTTTAAGTGGTCATATGGAATGGGTATTACTAGCATGTGTTCCTTGAAGGAGGGTATATTTGGTCAAACCCAGCGGGGCAATCAAAGACGCCCTGGATTTGAGACTGGAAATGTCTGTAAGTTCATAGATGCCAGTCTCTCTCTCTCTCTCTCTCTCTCTCTCTCTCTCTCTCCCTCTCTCTCTCTCTCTCTCTCCCCCAATCCAGATGGATAAATAGTTTAAGGCACACACACACCTAATGACTGGGGTCTAAGAAAGTGAGTGGAGGAGCACATTGTAACTTGAGACTTCTGGCTTGTCTTATTTTGCTGGTTTGTTTTTGAGACAGAGCAGTCAGCCATGACTTCTGTTGAGCAGAACACCAGAATCTTCATGAACACAGTTCACTGTGTAAGGTGAAAAGTACACAGAGATACTTTGTTGCTGGTTAGACTCAGGATCTGAGATACTGCAGGAGTAACTTTGCATCGGATGGTTGTTTAACTTTGTACATGCGTCACCAATCTGCCCTCACTCTCAAATGACACTGATACTGGAGTATTAACTGTGCACAACAACAATGTCAAACTCTATGAGAATGTGACCATAAGAGAGTCAAATGAAAATAGAGGGGATGTGGGTGAAGATAGAGCGAAGCAGCACAGACCGCACCAACTGCAGAGAGACAAGACAGGTGAAGTGATATAAATATTCTTCAACTGAGATGAACATTGGATGACAGGTAAACCCACAGAATGATGATGGTCTTCCTGCTTCAACTTGCCCTAAGCGTCATTAGTGCATCCATCCATTTCTGCTGTGTAACATAGTCTAGGTTAGAGTGGCGGAGGACACACAAAGCAAAGTGGCCAGACTTCCATCTCCCAGAGCCGTCTCCCTCTGGAGGACACTGTAGCCTACAGTATGTTGTTCCCACGGCATGTTCTGGACATTCCCCCAGGTCACCTCACTGCTGGACATTCCTTCAATACAGAGACATCCAGGAGATCCTAAGTTTATCATACTTGACACACAAACACTAGTCTTGTTTCTGTTTCTTCTTCTTTGTGAGATGGTGGAGAAAGACAGTTATATTACAGACAATAGCCTCATGCAAGAAGCACTCGTAAAAACAGATTCGTTCTCAAGATGCATGTACAAGTGATTTAAGAAAATTAGTCTCTGCCTTTCTTCACATGGGAGAAACTTGACCTACAATTATAATGCCCTAATCTGAATTAGTTTGGAGTTTAAATGCAACCGAAATGAACAAAAGCTAAATATGTAACAAAACCAACTTAATGCTAAATTTATATTCTGTTTATTGTCATCATTATGCCAATTTACTGAAAGGTTAAGATTTTATGATTTTTGTTGGCATATTTTGGTGCAGCAACTTCTACGTTTCAGTAGTTGTTGGAAACTTACACACACACACTCACACAGCTGCCTGTGTGTCTCTGCAGCTCTCTGTCCAGCATCATGTTGTGTTGCAGCTGACGATGTAACATCACCTACTGCAGACTGTAACGGTCTCTGTGACTGTCACATGACTTCCTCTCATCATAGAGAACTTTGCTTTGGAAAGAGTTTTTTAGCATCTAACTTCATGTCAAATCACCCCCCCCTTTATTTCTGTCACAGTGCAGAGCTGCTCTGATGACATTGATCTAGTTGTTTCGGGTTTCCCACTGTCACTCCTAAATTTGTTATGTGTTTGTCTTCTGATTTCTGAAAGCAGGACTCGAAGCCATGTTTTGTGAATGAAACTCGCTCATAAACGGAGCAGAACATGGAGCCTTATATGGCAATTTTAGGGGCGTGGATTATGCTAATGATCACATCTCTCTCAGGCTGAAATGCAGTTAAGAGAGTTTGTTGAATCCCATGTAGGACTTTCTTATTTTCCTCTTATTCATTTGTGCAAAAACATATATAAGAGAAAAATAAGAATAAGAAAACCTTTTGCAGCGATAAAAAAATATCTGCAGGTTTTTGCAGATATTAACTGAGAACTACAGCTTTGTAGCAACATTTCATACTCTCTTATTTAGAAATTTATTATATACAGAACTGGAAAAAATGACATATATTGAATGCTTCCCCAGAAATACATCACAGTGGTAAAGCTTCTCACACAATTCTACACAACATTTCACACATGTGGAATCTGCTCTAGATGTTGCCTTCAGGTTGTCCAGTTGAACCAGTTCAGATGGTCAGTGTATACTCACTCCATCATCACATCAAATAACAGATTTGTTGACATTTGATTTGTAATGAAATGAAAGATTGTTACAAACTGAACATATCAGTCCAACCAGCAGCTGGAAATAGTGTGCTTCTCACTGGATTATTTCTGGCCCTGCAGTTCCTGTAAAGATAATGTCCACCTCAGCTTAAAGACCGGCAGCTGTGAAACAGGCTGCAATGTAATCCTTGGGAACAATTGCGCCTTGTCACTGTACGTTCACTAAAAGTGCTTGTTTTTTGCCACTGACATGCTCAGATTGTTATTTTAAGTGTTTGACAATGAAAAGTAAACACAGGAACTAGCCGCCTGTAGCAACATTATGGCTAACTTTCCTTACAGTCCATCCACAGTGAAAGTCAGCCTCATACATGTAAACAAACTGGTATGTGCAGATGAATATGTGGGGAACCTACAGACTGTAATTCCTCACAGTTATGTCTTGAAATCACATTTTTCGCACCGTGCTGAGCTGGCCTCGCTCTTTTCATCCAGTTTATTCTATGGAGGTGAAACAATGTCCATTACTCTCATCCATGGACACCTCTATAGTCTGGAGGCAACAGGTCCCTCTGCAGAACAGGTTTTCCTCTTCACTCATCAGGAGAAGAGAACAGTGACTGCAGGAACACCAACAGTTACTGTACGTTGTCTTTCCTGACGGTCCTTTTGCCCTTCTGCCTCCATTCTTCATTTTTCCTCTTTCGTTTGTTTTATCTCCTCTCTGTGTTCTCTGGCTCAAATGCAAATGTTTGGCCATTCAAAGTGAAATGACCCACGATCGTCCTCATAATATTCCATGATCCATCATTACAGTTAGCTTTTTTAGTGTCCTTACAGTCTAACCATGGTGAAAGTCAGCCTCATACGTGTAAACAAACCACACAGATGAATATCTGCATGGTTCAGTTAGCTGGCAAGCTGCCCCAGATATACATCCCAACGCAGTTAGCCATAATGCTGCTACAGGCGGCTAGTTCCTGTGTTTACTTTAATTTTTACTTATTTTACTTATTTTGTTTTACTTATAATAATAATCAGTCAGTCAGTGGCTAAACAAGCACTTTTAGTGGACATACTTTGACGGGTGCAATTGCCCCCAAGGATTACATTGCAGCCTGCTTCATGACTGCCAGCTGAAGCACTCCCGCTCAATACTGGACTCATTTCAAATACTTTTGTCCCCATTAGTCACTTAGACCCAAAACGGTGGGAAAATAGGGTCCAGGTTGAAAAATACCTAAGTTCCCTTTAAAGAGATGGAGGGAGAACAGAGAGAGGGAGAGAGAGAGGAGGAAGAGAAGAGGGAGGAGGGGAAGTGGCAGATGGCTGAATATTGGTGTGGAGGGAGAGAGAGGTGTAACCAAGGTAGTGAATTAAAGAGAGGGAAGGAAAAACCCTTTCAGACATGCAACTCCTTACTTTAAATATGATGGCAATATAATCAACAAGTCCTCCAAATTCAACAAGAAAATACATCATTTGTAATTGCCCTTTAGTACGACACATAGAGGATGACATCCCTATCAGCAGGACCACATCATTTGTCAGTGATTTGTGACTGTTTTAGAAAGCACAGACAAATGATGTCATCCAGTCAATAGGGCCTTCAGATCAAAAAGCATTTGTATGTGATGGACTGGAGTGCATGTTTTGTTTAATTTGGAGGACTTCTTAGTTTCATTTCATTTCCCTACAGTGTAAAATCAGTTTTCAGAGATCTAAATGTTTTATTATAACTTGGGTCTTGTCTTTGGTCTTACAACAAAGAAACCGGAGCAGTCAGACAGGTTGGAAACACAGTAAGTACAGTATGAGCAGGAAGTGGGTCTGTAAACTATGATGGATGTTTACAACAGACAGTTTGGGCTTTAATTTTATTGTTCACCTTCATTTTCTCTCTTAGATAAGTTTGACTAACCTAGATGTTTGTTTATAACCTGTCTGATTGCCTTACTACTCCTCTTTCTTAACCTATCTGACTTCTTTTAGTGATGGCTCTTGGTGAGCGCTCATAAGACCCATGCTGTAATAAACCAGAATGATCCCGTTCTGTAAATTCATCACAGACATCATGTCTGCTTTTGTTGTTGTCAGTTACATTACTGTTGCAGAGTAATGCAGTGCAAACTATTAAAATCAGTCACTAATGCATTACCACACAACAACATATAACTTCAAAGCAGTAAAAGCAGTGATGCATTACATAACTAAAGTATCTGTAAATATACAGTATGTTCATACCATACTGAAATGGATAGAAACCGATTGCTGGCAGTGATCTAAAACTAAAAGTAAAAAAATATTTGCTAATGTACAAATGGTTGTTGATAGTTGTGGGGGAAACAAATATATTCAGCTTCTCTTAAAATGTGCTGTTTCAGTGTCCCATGATGGTCCAAATACTGATTTTAGAAAAATACTTCATATATAGCCTACGCTCTTTTTTGATGAAGATTGTCAATTATTAATTAATTATGTATTTATTTACAGTTTAAAATATGTTTTTCATAACTCCACACTGAAGACCTGATCATGAGTGGATAAAAGAGAGAGGAGAGGGAGAGTAGGAGCAGAGGGGGAAGGGTGTTTGCCCCCTGCAGGGCTGCTGATGGATGCAGGGCTCCTGGGGTTAAGGGGAGGGCAGCCAGGCCTTGAGCCAGGGTACAGAGTGGCAGCTACCTGCCGCTCATCACACACACACACACACAAGCACACACACACACACACACACACACACACACACACACACAGCCCAGTAGCTTTCATTACAGTTTTTAGTCTAGCACCACCACTTTTACTCACATCATCTAACACACCCTGACCCACTTTATGTCTCACATTGGGGTGACAAGTTTAACTTGTACCCCTCACACTCTGTCTATCTCTCTCTCTCTCACACACACACACACACACACACACACATACAGTCACACACACACACAGTAGAAGATGCTAATGGGAGGGAGGGAAGGAAACAGAAAAACAAACCATCCGACAACATGAAGCCTGTCAGTAAAGAAGATAACAGATGAAGAGACTGCAGCATGTCACACATACAGAGAAGAGCTCCACTCACTAGCCTGCACTGTCCTTCATACTGTCTGTCCTATTACACCATCAAGGACACTGGGGGCCAACTGACTCAGCCCACACCTAACCATCTCCTCTGGAGCGCCCACTGGTGGCATAATCCTATATGACAGGCTTACAATGAAATCATGCTTTTCTCCTAGTTGTGGGATGCTTGAGACTTCAGTTGGGATGTAATGTTGGGATGTATAACACAGCCTTTTAGGTCACCCTCATGAACTCTTCTAGTAAAATGCTTAACGGACCAGCCTTTATGCGCGTTTTGGCTCCTGATCTGCTGCCTTGCACCGTCGTCCAGATGCTTGAGAAAGTGAACTCTGCAGAGCGACCTTGCTTTACACTACAAACAGAGCAGAGTGATGTTCTCAATGGGCCACTTGAGGCCTTTTCCAGCTAATTGAATGACTCCTTAAATGGTGTTTATTTATCAGACTGTGAGTTTCTGTGCTCTTGTTGTGGCCGATACTGGGAAAAGCACGTTATCTAATTAATTGTCAAATCAATCAATAAAGTCTAAGTGATAGTTGTCGCGTTCAATGGCTGTTCGTTAATAAAAAGGGCGCGGTTTGCAGATAATTAATGTGGTTTGTGTCAAAAACAAAATGGGCCTGTTTAATGTCATTGACCAAGCTGCGAGGTGTGAACGTGTCATCCTTTGGCCAGTCCTAGTTCTGCTGTCTGCTGTCGTCTTAATGAATTGATTTTTCACTCTGTCATCTTCAAGCAGTTCAGCTTTCTAGAGTTTCATTTATTGCTTCGGATTAAGTCATGAATAAGTCTGTTTGTTTTCTGCAGTTCAGTTAAACCTTTAAGGCGAGAAGAGGCAGCTTTCTTTATCAAATGAAGGGAGAGGGTGTTTTAAAAACGCTAATCGCCTGTAATCCTTTTAATATGTCTCACACTTTGCTCTGTCAATACACAAAGCTGAGCAGCTCCAGCTTCACTGAGCACATCCCAAGACTGGAAACGCACGAGTCTAGCTGGACGGAGAGAAGAGAGGAGAGGGTCCGCGAGGTCATCAGGTTACAGCTGATGATTTATCACAACACAGTTGATGCACTCACATACTGTTTATGATCATGATGGGAGGCGGTAATATTGTATTTTAGTGTGTTGGCCATGGCAGCCAGGCTCCTCCTCGCCTCTTTTCTCCCCCTGCCAAGTGTGGACCGCTCCTCAGGTAAAGAGATGTTTTGAATCAAAGGGGGAGGGAAGGGAGAGTGGGGGGGTGTCTGCTTTTGTTCTGCAGAAAAAGGGGGCTTGTTCTTAACAGATCAGCCTGCCATTTTAACCGGGGGTGTGTGAGCGCCGAGCGAGAGGCTTGACAGCGGTGTGGGATGGGAGCAGAGAGTGGAGAGAAGGAGCGTCCTGCCTGCAGTCCTGCCACAGCCGAGCATCGAGCCACTCCGAGAGCACACTGAGGAGCCACAGCCAGCCCGAGTCTCCTCTGCAGCGGATCACACACACCTGAAGGCCGAGGATTACAAACCAGACGGAATAAGTCTGACAGTCCGGATGATTTTTCTCTTTGCATCAGGGTTTTATCTTCTTAGTAAAAAAAAAATAAAGAATTCAATCCTGCAGCGCTTTTCCCAAAACTTCAGCGTACAGCTCCGCTTCTGCAAGTGCACTTAAACTTTGTGTAGCCATCTGGCAGTAGCCAGACGCTCTTTATTTTAATTACCGGTGATCATTCATCACTGTTATTCAGCCTTTTCAGCGGAGCAGGAGCTTGCCTGTGATGGACGTTGATTTGATAAAGAATGAGTCCGCTGTGCGTTCATGAGCCTCTCTGCCAGCACCTCTGACCTTTTTGTGGATTTCAGTGAAATCTTTTGGACTTGATCGTTTTTATTTCCAACGAGATCAGCGGGACTTCGCAGCTCTGAAAGGATCCTGGTCAGAATTTTAGCTACTGGAAGAGCTTTTCACCTCCATCCATCATGCGACCCATCCCATCCAGACTCAGCTATCTGTGAGTGCTTTTCTTCCTTCACTTCCACTCTTTACGCACTGTTAATGCTCCTAAACGCAGCTATGAATTAAGTGACTTAATACATTTTATTCTTCTTCTTTGCAGGTTTCTACACTTATTCGCATTTTGCTACTATGCTCAGGTACGTCACTGCTTTTACTCCTTTTTTATATAAATATACAGATATAAATGTTTTAGAATCATCTTTTTTTTTATTTTGCATGCTAAAATATGATTAGTTTCACAAATTTCTAAAAACCAACGGTAACCAAAGCTGGTCATGCACAGCGCAGTAAGAGCGAGTGGAGGAAAGGTGAGGGATCATCATAACATTATGTGATACAACAATATCGGATGGCTCCCACGGCGCGGCGGGCAGCGGGGCGCGCGGCCTGCTGGCAGGTTGCTGATGAACAGACCGGCACCTGGCACAGGGACGCGCGAGCACAGACGTGGGCATCAGGGCACGGGGAAATGCTTGCGAGTCTTGTGAAAAATGTCGTGGGGTTTTAAAGTAAACGAGGGCCAATGTTTCCGTCAGCAGCAGTCATTCCATCACAGCGGAGCGCGGCGGAGAGAGAGAGAGAAATAAAGATTTAGGGTTAGTGTGAGGTTAACGTCAGTGACCTGTTAGTTCACATACTAAAGAATGAGAAGTTTATAAAGTGTTTTTTTTTTTGCTGTGCGCTGTGGAGCGCATTCTCCTGTACGCACAACCTGTAATCACACCGTGCGTCTGTTTTGGAAGCTGTTAATTTCATTTGGCAGCAGCTCTCCTGGAACTTGTTACACTTGTCACTCGGGAAAAAAACAACAACAAGCTGTTATTGCGTTAGGATATGTTTTCCCTCTGTGATTAAGATTTCCTACAGTAACCCGAAGGCAAGCGACTGGCTTCAATCTCAGTATTTTAGTCCTGATTTGATTTTTTTTCTTTCTCTCTTCTGCGCAAATTAATGTCAGTTAAAAAAAATAAGAATAAAAGAGATAAATGTACACATACTGATTGTGATGACATCTAATTTCTGACAGGTAACCAATCAGTCCCCGCCTAATTTCACGCAGCATGTAAGCGAGCAGAGCAAAGTGACGGACCGCGTGAGCCGCAGGTTGATCCGGATCTACCAGCTGTACAGCAGGACCAGCGGCAAGCATGTGCAGGTCCTGCCCAACAAGAAGATCAACGCCATGGCCGACGATGGAGATGTGCACGGTAAGGCCCAGCAATTCAGTAAAGACACATCATATCTTTTAATATTAAGACAAAGTTTCAAATTGATATATTTTTTGTATCGGTTTTTTTTTAAGATTCAAACATTTTTGTTGGATTTTGGCTCCAATAAACGAATAATCTCGATTTATTTAGTTTTATGTACATTTTCGATTTACGCTCAGTGAGCGGAAGGAAATCTTTCACTGCGCACTTCAAGGTCTCTTCAGAGCATGTACATTTCAGATTTTCGAATTTAATTTCTTTCATTTTTCTGTGCAGTTCTTTTAAAATGTGCCTGCATTTACAACATTTCAATATTTCAATTTTTGTTTTTTAGCGTATTATTTTTTCACTCTTAGTTTCTAGAATTAATTTCTACTCCTCCTTTCTACTGTGAACGAACATTTTCACTGCACTTTTTTTTTTTTTAACGTGGTTCAAGGCCAATATTATAATGTCATTCACATAGTGAAATAAGAGCTGTATATTCATGACCTGAAGCGTTTTAAGAGTAGAAATATGACATAAGTATGCAAATCTGTCACAGCAAAACCACCTACCTTCGAAAAAACACATATATTTAGTTTTTATGTTTATTTCTTATTTTTTATGAAGAGATGAAAATATGTAAGTAAAACAATAGAGGATAGATCATTTCTAATGCAGAATCTCTTTAATAATCTTTAGTCATTCAGAGATCTGATCTAATTCTGCCTTGTTTCAAGATGCTGAAATTCCCCAAATAAGGAAAGACTTGGTGACTCATAGAGAAGGTCATTCTTTGCACCATTTGTGATCCCAGTTACTACTGGTGGATGGGAAGAGGCTTGCAGCTCAGAGAAACTGCCCACTGGATTGTAGATGGTGCTGGAGATGATCCTCCAGAGATCCTGCAGGTCTGGAAGAGCCATTAGAAGTCATCTTACTTCTACCTCCTGAACATTTCCTGCATAGCTGCTTCCCCCCCCCCCCCCCCCCCCCCCCCCCCCCCCCCCCCCCACCCCCACTCCATCCAGCTTTAGAACGTAAACTGGCCTCGTCAAGCTTTGCAGTCGCTCTGGCCTACAGTTTCTGTTGTATTTAGAGTAGATTCAATTTCATAAGGAGCATGAACTCATGAAATAAAATGTGTATTGATTATAGTTTGATGCTGCTGTCTGTACAGGCAGGGAGCTCAAATGTAGCTGTTACAGGATGTAATCTTGTGCACGTGTGTGGCCACAAGCTGAAGTCATTTTGTATGAAATGAGAGAGCGAAAGTGTGAGAGTGGGGATGTGTGTGTGTGTGTGTGTGTGTGTGTGTGTGTGTGTGTGTGTGTGTCCCACGTCTTTCTTTCACTCAGACTCTGCCCGTTATTCAGCTCAGCTATAACCGCTGGTTGCGACCACAACTATAACTCTCAGACATGTAGTGGTTAGTCAGTGGGTGGGTGGAAAAGGCCCTGACCATTCCCAGTGACCCCAGTAACCCTGTGGCCGACGCCATGGAACCATTTTTATGAGACAATGTGGATTAAAATGGAATTTATATACGCTCATCTGCTATTTGCTTTCAATGTTCTGGATCAATATCTGTGAGACTGTTCAATTTCTGCAATGCTGATTCAAACACATTGTGTGTATCAGACTGGAAATAACCTGTACACACACACATTATCTGTCATTCTGCAAATTCACTCACATTTATAAATCCAGACTAGTTTTTTTATCTTGTTGAAAAGCAACACAAAAATGCAACTGTCCATATTTCCTGTGTCTTTCAGTACTTCTCGGGATATAGAGATAAATGTGGAGCTTTATGTGTGAGGGCAATGCAGATTTATTTGAAAAGGAATTCTTGATGGGCCTGCCAGGGTCGCCTCTTTAGCTTTCAAAGAATCGAGAGACACGTGGTTTTATCATTTTGCAAGAATTTCAGCTTGCATAAATCCCCAGGAATGGTCCCACAGGTTTTAGTATGTGTGTGTGTGTGTGTCTGAGGATAGAGACTATGCATGCTTGGAAACACACTCAAGCATTTCTGCGTGTGTTGTCGATGCTTTTATGTCCATGCACACATGCGTGCACACTGTTAAGTCATTCATTCAGGTTTTAATGTTTTAAAAATATTTAAACAAAAAAAAGCCACTTTGTGCTAAAACCTTTTTACCACCCTCACATTCCCTCTATCAGCTGTAGTTGTTGATGAAACTTTTTTGTTTCGTTTCTTTAGCTAAACTCATCGTGGAAACAGACACATTTGGGAGCCGCGTGCGCATCAAGGGAGCTGAGACCGGCTTCTACATCTGCATGAACAAGAGGGGGAAGCTCATCGGCAAGGTGAGGGGAAACATTGATCTCAACCAGCAGAAGTAGAAGCAAAAGGTTGGCTAGCTTATTGAAGCTGAGGTCAAAATGTCAACAGTTGTAGCAGCACAGTTAGAAGAGGATTTAAGGTTTGTCTCGTGGTTTTGTGTGGTGTAATGGAAAACCCTGTGGCAAATTGTTGAGAGCAGAAGTTTAATTGTTGAGACCAAAATGATCTATTTGTCCATTTTCTTTGGTGCTCCATGCCAATTCTCACACTACATTTTGTGAAAATTTAAAAAATAAGTAGTTGTTGATGCTCTAAAGCTAAATCATCAGTGGTCTTAAATAATAACCCTAGCAAGTTTTGTTGAAGACCGTTAAGATTTACAGTAAATATATTAAATTACCATATTATTTTGAACTAGCTGGGACTACTTTCCCTTGTGTCCATAGGACTAAAATGTGTTGGACAATAAAAGACTGTGTGCAGCCTGATATCACTGCACAGCGAATGAATGACCCAAACAACTGCTCACCTAAAATAGTTCCAAATATAACACAAGATACATACATTGTTTATGATGATTTTTACACAATAAGGCACATTCATTATTTTTCTTATTGTCAATAAATCCCAGTAAAAGACTAAAACCAACCAACAAATTGATCTTACTGACAAGTGTTATCTGTATATATGAAGCCTATTATATCTCTTTCCGCTGCAGAAAATAGACCCTAAGAAATGCACTATTTCTTCCTGTTTGAGTAATATTTGAAAAAAACGACAGTGACCAGCTATTTTGGGAAATTATATTTTTTTTGTCTTTTCATGGGATTTGTTGACAATAGGAGACACTTAGAATCATTTCAGCCTCTAGGCCATATCTTTAAAACCTTGCTTTAGGTGACAGTAGTAGCCTAGTATTCTAAATGTTTAGCGTGTTGCACTGGTTTAACCTTTCGTGTGTGATTTTGGTGTTGTCATGACTTCAGGACGATGACCAGCTACATCATTTCAGGAGAGTTGTTTGATGCTTCTATGATCAGAGTGTTTAGAGGGTAATAGAGGCTGATGATGGATAAATGATAGCTAGCCTTGCATGATGTTTGTATTATAGCCTTTAAATTGGACTTCTACAATATAAATCTGCAGGTCAGGGCTCAGCTGTACAGTGTATATGTTGCTGTTATTAGAGTATGTAGGTGTGTGTTTCAGGCTGAGGTTATCTCAGTGCCCCTCTCTTACTGTGATGGCTAATAAACAGAGCTGCCAGCCTCCCTGCACCCCCCCGCACACACTCCCCCCGCCCACCCAGCACCCTGCCTCGTACACCATCTGCCCTGAGCTACCGGCCCAGTCACAGCCTGCCCCAACCACAGTGTGTGTGTGTGTGTGTGTGTATGTGTGTGCGAAGAGAGAAGGAATGAACAGAGTGTGTCTTTTGGATATGTGTGTGCACATGGTTGCATCATGACTATTTTTAACACACTATTTTGTCCAAAAAGGTGGGAGCTTGTTACAGTAGACTAGCACTGTGTGTCCATGTCCAGTAGATGCTGTTTCAGTTGACCTCACTGTACATTTTATTACTAATGAATTACTGATCAGTTGTGTAATGTTAATGTTACTTGATGATATCACCAACTGGAGGTAACAGTTTACTCATCTTTTTATTTATCACCTCCTCCCTGTCCTGCATTGTTGTTTGAAGTCAACAAGCTGATCTAAAGGGGCCTTAATTGAACACAGCAGAGAGCTGCTGAGATGTATTTAAGGATTTATCGATTGATACTCAATTTGAGAAGCCCCGTTCAGTTAAATTTAACCACAAATGCAACAGGAGATCAAACCAGGAGTGAAAGTGACACTCGGGGGCTGATTAAGGCTTTATGGCTGGAAGCTCCGTCCTGCAGCTACTGACCCACGAGGGCTGCTGGATGTTTGTTGAAGGGGGAGAAGAGTCATCGCTTACTGTCATCCCCCTCTCTCTGATCTGTAATGACTGTAGCATATGCTGCATGTACAGTATTAGGGGAGGGCTCTGTGTGTTTGTGTGTGTGTGTGTGTGTGTGTGTGTGTGTGCACGTGTGTGAGTGTGTACATGTAAGGGACAGGCTGCACAGGGAAGCCTTTATACATCTGATATTTCCCATCTGTAAATCTTCAATGAGCTGTCCTCTGTGAACATTCCGACTGACTGTTTTTCTGTGTGTGTGTTTCTGCAGAAAAATGGACAAGGCCGAGACTGTATCTTCACTGAGATTGTGCTGGAGAACAACTACACAGCACTGAGGAACGCCCGCTACGAGGGCTGGTACATGGCCTTCACTCGCCGTGGGCGGCCAAGGAAAGGCTCGCAGACACGCCAGCACCAACGCGAGGTCCATTTCATGAAGAGGCTGCCAAAGGGCCAGCAGCCCGCCCACCCAAGCCACCACCGGCCTTTCGACTTCATCCACTACCCCTTCAGTCAAAGGACTAAACGTACACGATACTCGTCAGAGCACTGAGGAGTGGGGGCAAGATAGAAAAGGCAGAGAGAGAAAGAGGAGAAACTGACAGACTGAACTACCAGGAGCCGACACAATCCTCTGCTCTCCAAAAAAACCTCTAGAGACATTTTTATACCGTGCATTACTATATCTTAATGTGTAGTTTGTTTTCTATTTTTCTCAAAGTTAAAAAAAAGCTGTAAATAGACAAAAACATGTGAAATCTATTTTTGTACTCCAGACTTTTAGTACTGACCTGTGTAAAAAAGCAAAAGAAAGTTTGTTTTTAGATGCACATAACTCATTGACTTATCGGGGACATCTTAGTAGAGTGCGTTGTATTGTTTTTTTTTATGTCATTTTGACCAGTGGAGTCGTTTTTTGGACTCTTGCCTGCTGCTCAAGGAGACTTGAAGGGCCCTGATTGACCGCACTGCCAGGGAACGCTGCGTTCAGAGACACAAACTGTCACACACTGTGTTGGAGAGCGCCAGGGTTCAGTAAACGTTGCATAACCACGTGGTGGTAACACTGCAGGGTTTAGCCTCTTGCTAGATGCTGCATCATGACCCAGATCATTCTGTATCACACAGTTAAAGCAAACAGAGCTTTAGGAGCATCTGATAGAACAACGGGGCAGCTACATTTGATAATCACAGGTTTCCTGTTCTGACTGTAAAGTTGATGTGTAGAAAATGCATTGAAGTGTAAGGAACCCCTTGACACACCCACTAACCCTCACCCTCTTGTGTTCTTGTTGCCCCTTGTATGTCTTTTTTATACATATAAAAATATATTTTTATTTGAGGATGTGTAAAATAATTTTAAGGATGGAATATTTATTTAAAATGTTTAATAAATGTACATTAGAATACTGATATTAAACTCTTGTTTGGTACATGCTTGCTTTGGACCGCTTTGTGAAACATGATAAACACATAACTTTACTGACCACCATTATCATCAACACTTTCATACTTAGTTGTATCTAACTAAGCCTAGTGTTAGTATGAAACCATCTGTGCACCTGCTGCTCTAGTTGTTTTGTGACTTCCAGGT
This sequence comes from Thunnus albacares, assembly GCF_914725855.1. Classification (NCBI taxonomy): domain Eukaryota; kingdom Metazoa; phylum Chordata; class Actinopteri; order Scombriformes; family Scombridae; genus Thunnus; species Thunnus albacares. The sequence goes on along the minus strand of NC_058119.1, from coordinate 1,253,166 downwards.
GGAATATGACGCTCACTGGTAATGTTTTGAATAGTCGGCCATTTGTTCATTATAGATATTACAATCCAATGTTTCAAATTAACAGGTCAACATTCTGGGAAATACACTTACTATAAAAATAATATCCATCTCATGTCTGTGTATTAAGTAAGGAGTCAGGATGTGGTTAGCCTAGCATAGCATAAAGACTGGAAGCAGATGGAAACAGCTAGCCTGGCTCTGTTCAAAAATATACATACAAACCCCACTAAAGCTCGCTGATTAACATGTTGGATCTCATTTTGTGGTTTTAGAGGGAGATATTTGCCAAAAGTTTTGGCATCCTCCCAGGACATTTCAGCAAGTGCCCCAAAACAACATGTAATTACGTTCAAGTGACAGCGCCCTCTAGCGGCTGCAGTGACAGGAGCAAAGGAGGAAATCAGGTGACGTTATTATAGAGCAGCAGCTTCAAATACAAATCTTGGAGGTTCATTTAATGAATTTCAACAGCATCAAAGTTCCAGTAAGGCTGCATAACCTGATGTTAGTACAAAAACTCCAGAACTCTGTGCATGAACAGCATTTCTGTATTAATGGGAGATGAGAAACCTTTGATACATAACCGAGTCATTAAACTTGAGCATAAAAAGGAGTGATGACCAGGCAGAGACACTAATGTGTTCATTAGTGAGTTCTTCGCTGTATTCAATGTTTAAAATGTTTGATTTTACAATTATTCTGCTGGAGTCTTGATATCGTGACTCCAGCTGGTTCAATTTCATGATTTATTTATTTTGTTTCTGGTCCAGATTAAATTGTTATTAGGTCTGGATCAGGACTGAAGTCCGCCTATTGAGTATGTATATCAACAGTTCGGGCAGTAACTCATTACAGTAATATGATTACTTTTTTCAGTAACAAGTAGTGCAAAGGGTTACAATATGAAGTAATTATATTACAGTTAGTAATCCCAGTAACACTCTGTTACTTTTACACTTGGGGGTCCACGTGCTCACTGTTTTACCAGGATTAATGGAGGGTTGATATCAGTGTGGTCTCTGCAATTAGCTGACAGAAATATGACTTACTGTAATTCCAAAGTCATCTTATTTACAGGTTGTGTGTTGTGGCTTGCTAATGTTAGTCACAGGCACGCCTACATTCAGGAGTCACCTGACACTGATGCTGGTTGAGTTGGAGGGTTTGTGAATCGTGCAGTTGAGGTTGAGACTTCTGGGGTGCTGTGTGTAGTCACTGAGGCTACGCTAACGCTAGCTGCTGGTTGGTCTGTAAATCCTTCCAAACTGTATCCTGCCTGCTTGTTAAACCACAAATGTCTCATTTTCTATTCCTACATGTGTTAAATACAAAAGATGCAACATGTGGCTGTGGAAGATTCTGAGTTGTTTGAAGGAAACTTTGACTGGGCCAGCGGCTGAGTAATGAAAGTAAAGTTAAGAGTAATGTAACATGTTATTTTTGCTGCTAAGTAATGAGTAAAGTCATGTAATTACTTTTACAATGAGTAATATGTAGCCCGTTATTGATTACAAATTTCAAGTAACCCTACACTGTAGAGCAACAAAGTCTGTGTGGGATTAACAACACATCAGACCTTAACATGGGAGAATACTGTTCATTTCCCCTTTCTAACTGCAAACTAACACAAGATTATTTTAAAGCATCACCACAATTGTCCCCTAACCTTAACAATGTGGTTGCAACCATGATGACAAAGGTCCCCTACCGAAGTAACAAAGTAGTACTTTAAACCCAAACCAAGATGTTTCCTAAACCTAACCAAACGTTGTTAACGTTTGGTTAGGTTTAGGAAATGGGATGGTTTTGAAGGCAGAGGCAGTTGACGTGGTTCTGCTGATTGGTCTGTCAGAGCAGAAAACACTTCTGTGTGTCGTTCTGGAGTACATGCTAACAAGTTTTTGGTTTCTATACTGGTACAGTGGTACCAAATCTGGAAACCTCACTGTGATGAGAAGACTTCAGGAAGTTATGCTCAATCATTTCACCCGACTGTTGTTTGCCAAAATAGTTCCAGCAAGTAACTACCTCCAAAACGTCAAGTTGTTAGTTTTACATGTCTGTTTGTGTTCAGATTAAACAAACAAGATACAACATGTTAATCAGTGAGCTTTAGAGGTGTTGGTGGGTGTATTTTTGAACTTTGCACAGTGCCAGGCTAGCGGTTTCCCCCTGCCTCCAGTCTTTTTGCTAAGTTAGGCTAACCACATCATGACCCCTTCTGTGCACCATATATTTTAAAACTTGGATACTGCGACCTATTAGTCAATTTTTAGAGCATACTATACATTTGTTTCAATATGTACTATCTTAAAGCAACATTTTTGCCTACTATATGTGAGAACCAGTGGCAGCTGAGCTATCTGTAATGCTATATACTAATGCTAGAACATACACATGCTATGAAGGCAGAGAGCTGCCACACAGTCAACAGTGCTCCAGTGGACTTATTTGTTGGGTTTGACATTTCGTCACATATACTTTACAGATCATTAATTTGGCGTTTACATAGTGTCAGCTTGTTAGTCAGTTAGCTGTATGTGGCCAGCTATCCATCACTGTCTTCCATGTTGTTTCCATAGAACAGTTGCTACAGTAGAAGACTACAGTATATGTTTGGAATTGGAGTCTTCACAGGTCTGAAATTTGTACCTGTGACTATTGCAACTAAATTAAAAGAAAAAATGCAAATCCCAAATTGCCAACAGACCCAAAGTGATCCAAGACCAGAAATTTTGGTTAACACTCAAAGTTTGATCTTCAAATTAGATTCAAGCCCAAGTTGAGCATTTGCTCATCTGCTTCTTCACTTGGAAAATCTTCTGGAATCTTCTGAAATGGGTTTAAACATATTTTCTCACTTTACTCGTGGCATCCATCCATGCAGATAGTTTTAGTTTCATTTGTCCAGGTTCTGAGATAGGCTGAATTCCATTCGCCAATACAGTGGAGGTGAATGGAATTTAGTTTGTGATGCTAACAGCACTGAAAACTTACATTTAAAAATGATAATAGCAAAGGTGTCCCAGTTTCTCTAGATCATCGTACAAAATACAAAATACATTGAGTCTTTGACTCTAATTAACATACTGAACTCTCTGAAAACCTCAAAATAAAAAAATGTGAGTCTAAAAACTGGAGCATTTATCCCCATGGCTGTTAACCTGGTGCCTCTATTTTGCCTACTACAGGCCTACTGTCTATCCCAGCAGAGAGTAGGCCTGTTATTAATGGTATATTCCACATATCTAATCCCACTTCACATCAGTTGAACAGCTGAAATAATGTCACTGTATTGCAACAGTTGTATATGTATTGACTTATATCTGTGGCACAAGAGCACACAATTGTGCTATAGTGAATTTGTCCAGGGCTGGGTGATTCAGGGTAAAGCTCAGCAGTCAGCATAGATTTTGAAATTTTCCACACTAAATTGTAGATTTTGAGGTTTTCTACACCAAATCAATCTGTAGCTGTTTAAGTCTGAACCTGAACCACCTTATTTAAGGCAAAATCCAATGTATGCATCTGTCTATCTACCTTTACTTAGAAGATTTTTGATTGGATCTTTTTGAGTATCATTTTATTTTTCCAGGAGGGTTGTTGAGAAACATGTACTCTTAAGCACTGGTATTAACTGTCTTGCACCAGCACCTCTTAACTGAGCAGAAAGGAAACACTGTGGCCTTTGGTTTCTCCCCACATGAAACCTGACCAGGGAAAGCTAACAGGGAGGGTATTCTTAGTCTGATCTCAACAGGGATAACAAGGTCATTTGAAGTCATGAAGATCACCCCCCTCCTTCCTTTTTAGCAGATAGCAGCATGTCACTGTCAGGGTGCTTTGCTGTTGTGGAGATGATACCACTGTGTTTGTTCTTAGGCTTTAGCTTCCTCCAGGTTCTGTAACTCTCAGTATCTCTACTGTTATTCTTTAATCTTCCACCTTTTAACACCCCAGGGTTTAATCTGATTGGACAATCCCAACATGCACTAGAGTGTATGTCTATGCAGGTATGTTTGTGTGAAAGAGAGTTAGATTGCTATCTTGATTTGTTTGTGTGATTCTGATATTGGCTTCTTATTGGTCGTCTTATTGTCATCCACCTATGATATGATGATATGATGCACTTTGGTTGACTAAAACGTTTGTGTGATTGATCTACACACTACTACACTTTAACCTGAACTGATTAACAGTCAGTCCAAGAAAGTAGTTGTGTTCTGGAAAACCTCTGCTGAGTTCCTGTGTGTTGATGTCTGACTTGTGTATGGGTGCGTCAGTGTCTCATGTATGTGTTTGTTTACCAGCAGGAGAGCAAATAGTTCCAGAACTGCTGATTGAAAGTTGGCCATAAATTTCCCCCATGAGGACATTTGTTGTTGACCATTCATTCTTCTTTCAAACAATGTCACACTAGAGTTCTAAGAAGCCAGGGTCTGGCTGGAGTTTGGTCATTCAGAAATTGTGTAATGTGATCCCAGCATTAGATGAAACTAACAATACAATGAGCTTTTTTAAATATTTTTGAGGCATGGACACACACAGTGAGACATACAGTACATGAAACAGGCATCCAGTTTGCTTTTGTAGTGCAAGCACAGTCAGTTGCAAATTCTGGGCTTGGACCCCTATGCAGATGTCCATCTACATGGACAGAAGATTTTACATCACATAGACCTTCACAACCACGCAGACCATGAGTTGACCTTTAGTCATACAGTTCAGGGTAAGCACCAACATTTGTGCAAGTGCCATCACCTCAATTCATGCTACCTGGAGTCTTTGTATGCTCTCACATCAGCTCTAATTTTCACCTTACTTTCAGTCTGATCACACCTGCCTTAGCAGCCTTGAGCCGTATTTCCTGAGGGTGGTACCAGTGAAATCCATGAAATCATTAAAATCAAAGAAATGACCATCTTCTTGGGCACATGAATGTACTGTCCAATAACTCAGACAGATGGAACATCATATAGCGCAGACTAAATGTTTTAAACAGTTCAAGAATTATTGGAGTTAGAATGTTTCTGATGTTTAGCTGACCTTAGAATGGACAGCTGATAATCCATATGGATTTCTTCCATCCTTCATGCTGTGCTCTTGCATTGTAGCGGTAGCACATTTATTATCTAAAAAGAAAGAAAGAAAGAAAGAAAATTTCCTGGAAAATCTTTCTTCCACACATAATATGGTAATATTTTTTAAGTAATATAACAGTTAATGGAAAGGGCTAGGGTTAGACTAACCAAGTGTGTCAACCATTTAAAAAAAGATGACATGTATTTCCACTGCAGCCTCACAAAAGACAATAGCTGTGGCGAACTCTGCAAGCTCCGTTAGCGGTGCTATTCTTCACACAAGTCTAAACAACCAGATATGGAGATATTTAGCACTGGTCAGTGGATCAGTTTTAAATATTGCAGGGAGAAATAGTGCAAGCAGAAACAGCCACAGTGAGATGTTAGATGTAGATGACAGGCTCTTATAGAAAACCAGCACAGCTTGCGGCTGTTCACAGTATGGCTCGGCATGACTACCCCACCACAATGAAAAAATTTTATAAGATTGAAATTAGAAGTTTAGCCTGATTGGCTCATCGGTGTAGAAATACTGTAATCTTTCCCCAACATGTACACTGCATGCCCATCTTCATAGCTCATCTGTTGTCATGGGAATCCCACATCATCCCATCTCCATAAAGTCCACAATGACCTAGTTGCCACGATGAAAACATTTTGTGCACTTCTTTATGCTGAGAAGATACAGGTGAAAAATGGAAGTAAATGGTGAGGTTCCTTCACTAGTTAAGCCTGACCTATGAAAACCTGTCTAACTGAAATCACTGAATTAAATGGTCTTGACAATACTTGACATTAATCTGCTTAAGACCTTCCACATTGGATTAACAGAGGGATTTGTCCCTGAGGATTTCCCATAGAAACTCCTAGACACCAGATCAATCAATTATAGCCAGTGCCTCATGATAACTCAATGATGTAAACTGAGAATGTATTTTTGTTGGTGAATTATGCATTTATGTTGCTGCTTCTCAAATCCAGGATTTATGAACCCTCTGGAGGGCCAGTAGACTATAGCAGTTTTCACATATGAAAGTTGCCCTTTCACATATGTAGCATACAGAAGGAGACTGTCAGACGCATTCTCACCTACTGGAAATACTTTTGGTTTAGGCTAGCAGTGGCACCTGGGTAGAGCATGCAGGAGGCAGGACATTACTTTGTAATTTGGTGTTTTTAAACTTTGCACCAGAAATAAAACTGCTGTTATTTTCTGAGAAATCACAGGAAGTCCTCTAATGCTAGCTTCACAGTGGAGCGTTCAGGCCCAGTCAAAACAATGCATCTTCATGATAGAAACGTCATCAACACGCCCACTCACTCGACGTGAATTCTCCCGAAAATGAGCTGCTGCATTCACACATGGGCTCAATTGGACATCACTCAGACTTTGTACTAGGGAGCTGGCAGGGTAAAGTCTATTTAATGTCCGGTCCAACTGATTCGGACATTTGCGTTCACACATACAGCTCCTCCAATGTCTGGATAATTTCAGGGTTGCAGTGCATGTGTGAAAGGGACTTATGTGTAAATTGACTGACTAAGGGCCCTAGTCTGGCCTCTCCATTACAGCCCCCAACCACCACTTCCAGTCACAGTGAACCTCGGGGAAGAGCCGGCTTGTGGGAAAAATCACACCTTCTGTGTCGCCAGTGCTGCCATGCAAATGTGGAGCAATTCCGGTGCAGAAAAACGGGGGTAAGATCGCTTTCATCCATTTTATTGAGCCGCAACCATCATCCTTAACCCCGGATAAACAAACAGAGCTACCTTCTTCATTTGCTTAGGGAGCAATTTAACCCCTGCCTCGACCCCCCCTGTGGAGGCCGTAGAATAGCAGGGGTGACCAGGGAACGTGACCCTGCCTCCCTAAGCAGCCTCGAATGCCACAAGACGACACAGAAGCTGCTCCCATCAAAAAGCACTTACAACCTCCAACCACTTGTATACGCTCTGAAAGTGAGATGAGGATTTTCCCAGGGAGCAAACAACCCTTGTTGACCCTCTGGGCTGACTTTCATGTGCTGCAGATTGGGAGTCAAAGAAAAGCATTGAGGTGTCTGAGGAATATCTGCACATGGTGAATATATATTACAAAGTCCTATAGTATCAGGAACGTTGTCAAGAATATTATTCGTCAGTTTATGAAGTATGGAGGTACCTCGAAATTTGCAATATTTTAGCACATACATTGGTGGTGAAGGTTTCCCCCTCCGCAGGCCTTTATTATCTAGATATTATTTTCTTTAGGTAAACATGTCTATCAAATCAGCTGCTTTGAAGTCACTCAGTCAAAGTAATTTCGACTCAAACTGCAAGAAAAAACAAAACAATACTCAACAAGCCATGATGAGGGCTATGGAAACAAAAGAAAAGGCCATATTAATTTGAATTTTACAAGCAACTGAACACCTATTGTAAAATGTAAACAGTACTGAATATTAAGTGTTGAAATTTAAATATTAATATTCAAAAACAACTTAGTTTCAAGCACTGACATATTCTACTTCATGTGACTGTGAAGGAAAATTTTTGTGTGTGAATTTGACCTCTTCACTTTGAGCAACTAGATTTTTTAAATGTTTTTTTTTTTTAATTTGACTGGATTTTTCTTATGTCCTTATTATTGATTTCATTTGATCCCTATTATTTCTCCCTTTTTGTTTCATTGTTTGATTGGTATTTATGTTTGTGATCCACTTGTATTCTGATGTTGACTATTGTGCTACTATTATTGTATGAGTCCTTCTGGTTATACACTGACACAGTGGGTGTAAAATGTAAAAACTTAATATACCTGTATATACATGCATTTTTAGGAATGCTGACTTTGCTAATAAATTCTGTCAGTGGTTAGTTATGTAGTCTTTTCATCACTAGGTCAACCCTTTGCAATACTGTGTATGAAAAGTTTGGATGTGGTACCAATACAATTTCAGTACATATTAATTTTTTGGCAATATCAACATTTTGAACCACTCTTTTATTTAACAAAATACACCTTTGCTCTATACAAAAATGTTAAATAAGGAACATTGCCTGAATGTAACAGAGCTAAGAATCTGGCTAGACATTTGATGCCAATTCTTGATGTTTCCATTACCATTCAGGACACTGAAGTCATATCCTTGGTATTGCTGCTTGAAATTTGGTGCTTTTAAAAACCTAAGGAAGAGCTTACATTGTACAACAGACACTTTTCAGTCTGCATTCACTAAGTAGTGAGGTGTTTTCAAGTGAACTTTGTGGGGAATCAACATTCTTCATAAAGGTTAGACTCATGGTGCTTTTAGGTTTATGTCAGTGACCCACAGCACACATTAAAATGAGAAAATTTAAAAATCAATCCAATGTACAAATAATTTCATGTCATGTGTTTTCAAAATGTCTCTCTGTAACTTGTCAGAGAGACACCTGGGGTAAAATACCCTGTATGTGACATCAGTGATTTCATGCTGTACTGTACTGAGCTGCTAACCAACAATTCTCCGGAGATGTTAGTAAGGTGGATGGATTCTCTATCAAAAATGACAGGCAGCCCATTAAATCCAAGCTCCCATTCAGCAGTGTTAACAAAAGCCACCAGTCCGACCAGGCTGGATAATTGAAATGCAAACAACTGATCAAAGTGAAGCTCCAGCTCAACAGTTTCATTGTTTATGTACGGGCCTTATGCGAGACCTGTTGACTTTTCCAATTGGAGCTGTAAACTTTTGTTTGTCCATGCATTTCCAAGACTGATTGTCAGTCTGATCTGAACAATTACTGGCTAAATGTGTTTGCCAGCTCAGGGAGAGCCCCCCTCCCTCTTTGCTGCCCTAAAAAGATCAAAAGGGAAGACACCACCACCCCATAGCCCCCTTAAAACACCCCCACCCCAAGCCCCCAAACATCCCCCTCCACTCTCTGTATCCCCCCTCCCAACCTCTTCATTTCCTTTTAGCCATGACAGTTCAGCTGGAAAGCCAACCATAAATGATTTTTTTCGACGGCCCGGTGTTTGGGACATGGCCTTTTAGAATGCACAGCTTTCAACAAGGGGACATGTCTTTAAGAAAAAGAAAGAAAGAAAAACGATCTGCATATTTCAATTATGTGCGGTTGTGCTCAGCTGATCAAAGAGCTGCAGGGATGCCACTGGTAACTGAAGGCTTGAGGACCCTCATGATGTGAATGAGCGCAAATTGATGCTACTGATGCTAAACGGTTAAGTGCCTCACAAAATGTCATAAGGTCAATCAACTTTTGGTAGTCATTTGACCGTGACACAACCTTGGCAGTTTTAGTGGCTCAACAGGCCTCAGGGCTGTGCTGGGCTGGTTTCCACTTTCATTCAGCTTCACAATGTCTGTAAAAATTACAATATGAGGTGAGGAGGTGAAGTTGGTGCATATGTGTGGCAGTAAAGACATTTTGATCACACAGTATCTAGTGTTTCTCAGAAACTTAATGTAGCTAGAGTGGCTTTGTTCATTTCAATGTCTACCTACTATCTTTTTTTGGAGCTTTCAACTGTATCTCATGGTCCTCTTCAGAGAATGAAGTTTACTGTTGATAAGTCTTATTGTTGATCAGTTACTATTATGGAGCAAGACAAAGACTGTGACTGCTTAAAAGCTCTGGAAAAAGCTAGTAGGTGGACCTCGAGTTAAGATTCTTCTGTTTTTTTACACTCAGGAAAAAATAATTTGGGTGAACTGACCCTTTAAACCTTCTAGAGAAATATGATGAGTTGAATGAATGTCCTGCTGAGTGCTCACTGAACTCATCAAATTATTTGTATGTAGGTTAAAACTCTCCTGGAAGCCTTCTCTTTTCTAGTTTGAAGAAAAGTAACATGATGGGAACTTGCATGTCTTTATACACATGATTGATCAAGTCCCCCTTGTCTGTGTATTAGCTCTGGTACAAAGACAGCCACAGCTATGAGGAAGTAAAGAACTGGCTTAAAGCCTTACGCCAGATTATGCTGTGCTCTTCATTCAGTTTATCGAGGCAAGGATGGTAATTTAGAAATAATATCATTGTTTATGTTTATGTTTTCAACATACACAATTTCCCTAGGCTGTTACAGGTTAAACACCAACAGCTCCACAGAATGAAGTGAATCCATGGAAGAGTCAAGTGGTCGTAACTCCAGACATGGACGTAACAGCAGCACAACAGAGGACTGAACCATGTAGATGTTTTCAGTAAGCACAGATTACAGCTAAAAGTTGGATATTATGAATATGCAAGAAACCAAGTAATAATGAGAAAAGTGTACGTGCGCTGCTGCTCTGGTGAGATTTCTTTATCTTTCTTTTTTTTTTATTATTGCAATCAGACATAACATTACTGTACAGAACATAAGATACATTTGACACAACAGAACCTATAAAAATTAAAAATTACAGTAAACCAGAGTGGACAACAGAGCAGTGTATGACAATGTCTGGATATGTAGTTACATGTATATGGTTGAGTGTGAGCATGTATGGACATATAGGGGATGCAGCAAAAATAAAAATACATAAACTGAAACAAAAATGATATATTAGACTTTGATACACACACATACCTGTTAGTAGTTCAGTATTGGTTTGAGTCAGGATATAATTATATAATTATACATACATATATATATATATATATATATATATAGATAGATAGATAGATAGATAGATAGATAGATAGATATATAGATATATAGATAGATAGATAGATAGATAGATAGATAGATAGATAGATAGACAGATAGATAGCTAAATAGATAGATATAGGAGGTATAGATATAGGTATAGATATAGATATAGATATAGATATGGAGAGAGAGAGATACACACAAACATACACACGTATATATACATATATATATATATATATATATGTATATATACAGAGAGAGAGAGAGAGAGAGAGAGAGAGAGAGAGAGATAGCTGACCCTAAAGCTGCAAAAAGGACTGTGTTGGCTCTTTAGACTGCTTGTATTTGGTTCCAACCAGGTCCATGGGAGGCTCTGCTCTCACATTCGGCTCTCTTTTCTCTCAGCGTAGTGGTCACTGTGTTGGATGGGGCTCACACTTTACATAAACAAAAACCTGCATATAGGATATGGACATGAGTCAAGTCATTGCACAAGAAAAAACAAGAAAAACACACATCAACAAACACGGCAGAGAGTTCAGGTCAATCAGTGCAAAGAGAAAGGACTCATTAAGAGTCAGTGAGAATATCTGCTTGGATTATTGCACTGTGAGGAACCCTGCAATGTCAGCATCACAGTCACAAACAACTGTTAACATTATCTTTGCACTTTGTTAGCTAATTCCCCAGGCAAAGCTTACAAAAAATACCTAACAAAACAATAAATGAACAAATACAGTATACACAGTATATTGGTCACATGATTTATAGCCATATTACTCTGTCTTGCTGAACCACAGCTGGTTTAATTGAGACCTTGCCATCTATCAGTAGACAGTATTGAAATCCAAGCCAGTGGGGTTAAAGGTGCAGTGTTAACAAATGTGTTCCTGGAATCTATTGATGTTGTAAAATATGAAAGATTTGACAATGTACAATGTTTACAGCATTTTACTATGGAAACAAGAAGAAAGTTTCAATCTCCACCCCACAACCACCTCTTATCACATGTGTAAAGTTGTATTCTTATACCACATCATCACACCTGAGCCATCTCCATCCACTGAAGACAAACGTGATATGCAGTTAACCTTAAAGGTTAACATGTACCTTAAAGACATGTTTTAAGATGCTCTGCTTTGAATAATAATTTGTGTCAATTGTTTTTTTCCACAAAAAAAATCAGTTACATCATTTAAATCCTCCACATGAATGAAAAATCCAGAATCTATGAATATGCAAATATTTTGAATTTCAGAACTTTTCCTGCTGGACACAAGATGTCTCCTACTTCACTGTAAAGTCCATTCTAAGTGTTTGTGCACTGGAGGCTTCAAGTTTCCACATCTCACTTATGTTAGTTGCATACTGGACCATGACTGGCTCAGAACTAATTGCAATATCACAAAATCATGTTCGCAGGTACATTTCTTCAACTGAGATTTAAAGTGAGCTCAGAGAAACTTTTCCTTTTCAGCAGATGAATGTGGAAACATCACATGAAATCAATCATTCATTCATACATCATTCTACACACTGAAGCTCAAACATCACAATAAAGTCACAATAAGCAACACATTTTGGAGTTTAGCTATGAGTGTGCAGTAGTACAACCTTCTCAATACTTTGTAACATGGTTTAGAAAAAGTGCCCATGAATAAATAAAGTTATCATTATCATATTGTTATCATAGTTGTTACTATGTGACAGATGCAGGGACACTCTGACAAAGCATTACTTGTGAAAGCAACTCAATGTATTGCTGTGTATGTTGTAATGCATTGATTTTTATAATGATATTTAAGTAGGAGTAAGACAACTTCTATCTTATGTTTTTGGAAACTGTATTGCAACACTAATCTCAGTTAGAAATGTCATCACACCCATGTCCTGGAATTAGTCGACCTACCATTTAATCAAATAGTTTTTAATTCAATCAAAATTAATTATTTTTTTAGTCTAGGCCTTTTATTCCCTTTATACCTTATTTCTCATTTCCTAACATTTCCTTTTTTGACATTAAAGGTACAATGGTAATAGCATTGTAACAAAGCAATATGAAAATAACGTAAGGTGCATAAATAATGAGAAAATATGAATCAAATAAATACATTCACATTCAGAAGACACCCTGAGGAAGGTAAGTGTGCCGATATGCGTTGGTGTATTTTTAATGTAGTAGCCCATATTCATTAAAGGCCTTTTATTTTTTAACCATCCACTTTGAATGCCTGGAATTGGATTTTTTTTTTTTTGCCACACCGCACCCATGGATGAAGGAATATTTTTCCTCTTTAAAATGTATAAATTCACATATTTTAAATGATAAACTCATATTCATATAACAACACAACACGCACGTTGTTCAGGGGTATTTGGACAGCAAGTAATTTGACGTAGCCTACAAACAAAAATGTCAGCCCAGAGACACGGTCAACTTCGTTTTAAAAACACTTATCACGTCTTTCTTTCTTTTGTTTCCTTTGATAGCTACTCAAAATGAATTACTGAGCGTCATTTCAAAGCGCGCTCACTGAACACCCCTCACAGCAAAACCCAACATACACGTCATCACGTCCGATTACGTACGTTGTCGTCATCAGGTGTCAGTTCATTGCTGGAATGGCTTCCTGTTTCCTCTGTCGTGCTGCTCTCTAAAACATGGAATATTGTTTACTTTGCTTATCGCCCATTTTTACACCCATCAGGTGCGGGGCCACACACCGCCCAGAGCCGAACACAGAGTGTGTGAGGCGGGAAGAGCAGTGCTGTCACAGCGCTCAGCATGCTGTTACCTCAGCTGCCAGAGGATGTCCTCTATCACATCTTGTCTTATTTGGACTACAAATCTCTCAGTCGCCTCTCTCAAGTTTGTAAAAGCATTTATCACTTTGTAAGCCGGGACGCTGTGTGGAGGAGGATTGCTAAAGAGTTTCTGAACACTGGAATTACTCGGAATGGGACGGATATGTAAGATAACAGTCGCACACTGATGCAAACCTGCTGTGTACATTGTTTTTAGCTTAGCTTTAGCCTAAACCATGTTATTGTGCAGTGACAGTCTTTACTGACCGTTGCTGAAACATTGTTTCTCCACGACCACATATATGTAGGCTATTAGAGGCTTGTCATTTTACATTCCTGTGTACAGTCTGAGGGTAATGGAAGAGGCACACACCTACAGCAGCACTGGCTCAACACCTGTAGCTTGGACTAAATAACTCCCTGAATATATTGAGATGGTGGCAGGGAAAGTAAGAAGCTTCCATGGCACACCAGTCTATGTCAGTGGTACCTCATTTTACAAAAAAACAGTAAATATTACTCATTTTACATTGATCAGTAATTACTTCCTAAACCAGATTTCAACAGCATGAGAACAGTGACCATGGCAAGCAAGAGTAGGTAGTCTGTTAATATAGAAGAGTGCGGTATGGGCATCCAATTCATTTGGTACTGTTAATGATATAACAGTTTAAGAATTTATTAACGTTCTGGCTGAAAAGTATAGTGTCCTTGATGCACCATCAAATTTTAGGCCACATCCATGGCTGGACAAGCTGCTTGGGGGCTCTGGGGTAAATAATTTGCCCCATTCTCCCCTCTCAGTTTAACATGTACAGATTTTCCATGTTGCCACACCAACTGGCAACAGCTTTGTGTTCAATTGATTTAACACATTCGTGTAGGAATATGCAAAACATGAGCACAAAACGGAGATAATGAAGATCTTATACCAAGATTTGGACTTTAAGGCCAGGGTATGCTTGAAATAAACAATTACTAGCTGCCCTGAATGTATCATTGGAAGGCGTGGGAGAAATCCCTGCTGTCATAGAGAAGGGCAAGACACAATTATCATACAAATGGGGATAATGGCACATACATTCATTTTTAACTTTGTATGGCTCAAGTTTTCCTCAACTTTGGCATCTGTATGCCTTTGCTGAAGCGTACTATGGCCCCTATCATTTCCTTTCGTATTGTGCTTTATTGGTGCATATTCACAAAGAAATAATAAATTAAATTAGCATAAATCAGTTGACTCACAGTAAGCCTGGAGCTTTTAGGGTCCCTGGAGTTTCCGGGCCCTGGGGCGGTCAAAGATTAGTTTTGGCTATAAATTCTATTGGTGATAACATTGTTCTCACCAAGTCTACTACTGAGATCTGAGAACGCAGCAATATTGCTGAAAAAAAAGGGCCAGAAAGACGAGTAGTGAGACGATCAGACAGATTGAAAACAAGTGATGTCTCTTCGCTGTGTTCCTAGATGTGAGCAATTACTTTTCCGAGTACAGTTTTATTATAACTGATTATTATTATCGTGTCCCTCACTCTCTATGACAGCCCGCTTTTAACTCCACCTTCAAGCTATAGAAACTTTTGTTTTCCAACGTGGTCGGAAAACTCATTGTATAAAGTAGTTCTTTTTGATCATAACCAGGCTCTTATTTTGCCAGGTACTCACCAGTTTGTCAGGGGCAAAGCAATCATCCTTCCAATGTGATGTGGATCTGACTCACACTGATTGGCCAAGAGCCACACTGGTATACCAGTATCCTCCCTCAGGCCTTTACCTCTAGAGGCTGAATCAGTAGCTCTATCACTCTAGTAGCCTCACTGCTGCAGGTGAAGGCCAGTAAGTAAGGCCAGCAGTTGTGGACCCTGCTGAGAGCGTGAGCGTGACACTTCCTGTAGATCCTCACAGTGAGACAGCATCAAGCTGCTTCCTCCTGCTCTCTGCCCTCCCCCTCTGGCATGGGCTCGCTCAACACATGTGAATGCATATGCTACTGTTCTGGATGAGTGTGGGCCACTCCTACACACAGGCCTGACACCTCAGACATGCACTAGAGTGATGACTGGCTATGTAGGTTCTTATAGAACTGGAATTACATCCAACCTTGTCTCACTTCAGAGCATACAATTTGTCTGCAGCTTACTGTAGAGAATTATGCATCTATGATTGTATTGCAAGGCACAGAAAAATAGTGTTTTTAACATATTATGTGGCTTTTTTGAAGACATGTTCAACAGTTTTCTATTACTGACTTATTTTACACCACACACCATCATCTAATATCAAGTAAATCTCCAGGCTATTCTATAATGATACAAGAACAGCCCACCAGATGTGAAAAAATACTGACTGTTAGAATATTCTATGTCTGGTATTTTCCCTAGTTGTCTTTTATTTGCTGTTTCATGGTCTAGACCCCGCCATAAACCATACTAAGAATGTGTGTGTATCAATTTAATAGAGGACCCGACCATAGTTAAAGGACCACACCATTGATTTTGCATGTTTGAGCCAAATAACTACTATCTTCTAACACCTTCTGTTAGTGCCAGTCATTTCCTAAAACATGTGGCCATATTTTAGCCTTTGTATGATTCACAGAATTCTCTAAAATTTCAAATTGACATGTTCAGATGCTACACCCACCTTAAAATTCAGTGCTGCACCCACTAGAAAACACCCGCGTTCAGACCTCACAGTATTATAATTTCACTTGTAAAAATCTTTTATCTGGGGACTAATTTTAAATGGCAGAGATATACTGTCATTTCTTACTTCCCCCAAGAGTGTCCTTTCAAGGTTTACAGGAGAATGGACTTGTCTCTGAGGCCTCTGGATACTGGACAAGGATCAAATCCCACTCGAGTCACAAGCCCAACCCTAGACATGAGGGAACCTAAAATTCTGCAGTGTCCTGTGGAAGATATCCTCTCAGTCTCAACTACCAGAGAAGGCCTAATAGTTTTGACTTATGTGTCAGTTATACTCCCTATGATCCCTTTTTAACCCCTATTAGAGATTTTTTAGAGACTCATTTTTATAGACTCATGCAATTATACAAAATGCTTCTATGATCCTATGATGAAATGATCCTATATAGTTTAAAGCATTCACAGATATCGCACAACTCTACAACTGACTACAGTGGGTAGACAGTTCTAATGAAATGGCAATTCTACGCAATTTTAGAGACACACATACAGATTATGTGTTTAGGTGCTTACTGTGCAATCTAAAGAAGAAGCTGCTCTTGACAAAAAGTCAAACTATACTAAATAAACAAGCACATATATGAGGAAAGAGATGAGGGAAACAAGGAAAGGTTTAGATTACCCTGAATTATTGCTTTTGTAGTTTTTAACATTGATCAGCAGAGGTTACAACAAAATGCAAGTCTCTACAAAACTCAAGTATAGTGGTTAGTCAAAATGATTTGCTTGAAATGTATGTAGATATATCTACTAGTATAGAGTGGGTCTAATAAAAATACCACTTTTTAAACTGCCAATCATATAAAATATAATAATAATAACAACAACAACAATAAGAAGAAAAAGAATATAAAATATAAAAGTATCTTTGATGTAGCAAACTACTTTTTCCATGTTGCTGTATAGCTTCAATGTAGTGGAGCTTCATTTTATGTAGAGTAACTGGTAGCTTAGCTCACCACACTTTCCAAGTAGCTTGCCCAACACTGTTGTTAACTAACCTGAAAAATGGTCTCTTACTTGTCACTGGCCTTAACACCAAAAAGAAGAATGATACATCTGCCTTTTCTGAAAACCAGTTCATTGGCCTCTCTTGTGTTCATAAAGATAAAAAGCTAAGCAGTTAAGCAATTAAGCAAAAATTATCCCATACTACCATATTGACGACCATCAGCCCTTCAGTGTACTGCACAGTTCCTATCTGCTGGTTGAGGGGTTGGGATTTCTGAGTCACAGATTGCAAAATAAGTATTTGTTGCTCCTGGGTTACTTCTGCTATGGAGGGCACACAAGGAACTGTTCTGAGCACAGATTTGGCACCTGAGCTTGCCTTTTGTTGTAACAAAGGAGGAGAAGCCTGTTGTTGAGTCCATGAGCAAGCATCGCACAGCTTCTTTGGTGCTATGTTCCTCTTGGGAATATTGGAACTTGGCTTCTCTGCCATCTTTCCTCTTCTCCCTCAAATTTTTGAAGGAGAACAAACAAACAAAGAGAAATGTCCTCCCCTCGTCCTAAATCAATCCTAGTACTTCCTTGTTTTATGAATGAAGCAGTACATAAAATGAAGCAGCTGTGGTGTGTGTGTTTGACCAATCAGTGATGGTCATCTCTGCAAACCCCACCCTCAAAGTTCCTGTACTTTTGGAAAGTACCGAGTTTCCTGTCACTTTCATTAGCAGTACAAAGTTATTTCGAAATTTTCATTAATGACAACCACCAAAAAATATTTGTTCCTTCTCCTGCTACATGAGCCGAGGGATCCCACAATATCCATGCTAAAAAAGACCTTTCCTATCCTGGAGCTCTTTTTCTACTTGGAGTGAATCTGTTTTTTTAAAGCCTCCTACCCTAACGCAATCAGAACAGGTTTTTCTGACTCTACTCATGATTTCATTTGCCTTGCCTAAGTGACCATTGCTCGCTGTCAGCCAGACACATAGGGGTCTCAGCCCCACATACCCCAATCACTCATGGAGTAGCTGAATCACCCGTTCCTATTGACATGGGGAAATCCTGGTCCCCTCCAGGCTCTTTCATTCTTTGGGGAACATGGTCATTTTGCCTCAGATCTAGATTGAGCTAGAAGGTCAGCCTCTTCATTTCCTCCTTCTTCATAGGAGGTCCCACCTCAACCTTTTCCACCCTATTTTTGTTCCCATCTGGAGTTCTTTGATAAGTCTCCAGAGGTCTCTGTACTAATGCCTTCCCTTTGGCGTTCTCATACCCCTCAAGGTAATCAGCTTGGTGTTCTTCTGGTTGCTGGGTCCTCTCCTAGAGGAAGCATCAATTACCAGGGCAGATGTCCTGCTTATGAATAGTTCTGATTGGACAAACTCTGTTCTGTGAAACAAACCACATTTCTCTCCAAAACGTTGTCCAACTCCTCAAAGGAGCCAAGTGTCCTGGTTGATCCAATGATGTGTCCCCTCTCCTTGTCCTTTCCCTGTCTTGCTCTGCTCGCCTCAGCACCATTTCTTCCTTGGTGTACTCTGGGTCAAACTGATACAGAACACTTGTTCCATAGGAAGTCGTCTTCTTACCAGAGTTCCTCATCATCATATATGCTGCCTGACATTTTCTTGTGAAAGCGTTACTACTTTGCAGTAGTTTGAGTTACTTCTTTACTAATTAGCCTACTTTTTCTTTACCAACTGGTAAGTGGGCTTTCCAGCCCTGATCATCCAAGGAGAGCACACATCTGAGTTTGTAAGGGATGATGTGTTTATGTGCTATCGCGTAGTGAAAACAATCTTCTACTCTGAGGATATCAAAATAACTTATTATGAATGCGATGCTGTGTGGCAGCTAAATGGATAAGCTCTATCGTCAGACCTTCACTTCAGCATGTGAATGCACCACCAGAAAGGATTCACACTATTACAATTCTAAAGTTAAGCAATTTTAACAAAATCCAGTATAGACCTGTGTTTCATTACAATGCATGAGCTATGATGAACAATTTTTAAGTCCTCTGAAAGTTGATTTTGATAGCGTACTAAAATGAACTGAAATCAATAGGACCCTGGAAGGTAGGTAGTCAGTTATGTGAGTTGTAGGCACATGGGTGGAGTGATTGTTTAAAACCACTGGGGTGGTCCTTTAAGATCAAATCTGTGTGTACAAACATTTCATGAACAGGGCCCAGTGTCCTCAGGATAATCCGCAGACCTCACTGTCAACAGTTTTCATTGAGACTATTTCCTTGATAAAAAGTAGTTCTGGAGATTATGTTCCTGATGTTACTGTCGAATTTTTAAATGTCACTTGTCCTCTAGCATGAACAGATGGAAACTAAAGGTTCAAATTTTTTTGTATGAGCATCTTCAACATAACCAGTGATAAAACATTCAGCCTTCAAAATCCATTGCGACCAAACCAAAGTCATGTTCAACTGCCACTCCACTATCATTGCAGATATCCTCACATCCCACTGAAGGAGAGAGTAAAGATAGCTCAAAACTGGTATGATGGTGTCTGTAAAAGGGCGATTCCTCTCAAATGGAAAACAAAGTAAGTGCTTACACTGTTTAAAGGCTAAAACTTTGACCTGTTTTTAAACTCCATATCACATAGAAAATATGCAGTGTAACACGAGAAATGGAATATGCGTAAAATGAGAATTCAGAGCTTATGTATTGTACATGATATGCAAAATGTGTGTTGTGTTTTACAGTAGGACAAGTCCTGTGGGGCTATTCCACTTGCTTCCAATCTTAATGCTAAGCTAGGCTAACTGAGCCATGACTCTCATTCCATATTTAACACACAGACATGATATTGATATCTTATCTTTTCATCTAACTCTCAGAAAGAAAGTGTATATCACAAATTGTTGAACTATTCTGCATTCATTCTTAAATCACTTACAATTCTTTACATCTCGTCTTCAGATTGTTGCCATGGTTGCAGCTGGATGGAGATGTACTCTTTCTGTCTCAGGCTGCGGACATTGGAGTGTACCATCTGCGCCAAGACTACGGGAGGCTCCAGCGCAACCCACTGAAAATCTATTCAGGCCACAATGGGGATGTCTGTAGATTTGTTCTGACGGACTCTCACCTGATCAGTGGTGGAAGGTAGCTCATACTCTACTTGTTTTTGTTTTGACTGTATTGAGTATAGATGAGGAACTAAAGTATATCATCAGGGGTACTAAAATAATAATTTGTATCTTTATATTAAGAAATGTTTTGCGACTCTGTCTTAGGATTTTATAGAGAAAAATAGTATGAGCAGAATATTCTTGTGAACATGTCTGAAAATGAAAATGCTTATAGTTTTTCAAAATGTGTGTCACGGATGGACCCTCTGGGAGCAATGAGCAGATACTGTAGGACACACCTCATGACAGCTCTCACTGATTTTGATTTAAAACTTCATTTATAACAAAGTAAGGACAATTTTTTGTAGTTTATATAAAAGTTTAACATCCAATGTGATTGAGAAAGCAAGTGAGTGATCTAACCAAAGAAAGCCCATATGTAGGCCTTACCTGGCAGAGAGGCCGTTGAGGCGAGCATGTGCGACCTGAATGTCGTGTGAGCTGCAATAGCATCCCTACGCTCCAAGTTGAAAAAAAAACTGATATTTGTGACAAGATAGATGAAAGGATCGTGGATGATGCGGTCACTTTGAGGGCTGAAATTAATGCTTTTAAAACAGAAACCGATGCAAGCATCATGACACTGAAAGCCCAAGCCGAGTCACAAAGTAAGACACTGAATGGACTGCAGCAGTCATCACGTATAACAGGCATTGTCGTGGATTTGGAGGTGCAGGTGAAACGTCTGACTAGACAAGTTGACTGACTTAACGACAAATGCCTGGACCGAGAAGGACATTCAAAGTGACAGAATCTGAGGATTACAGGTTTGACAGAGGAGACAAAGGATGGACTGACCCTCAGAGAATTTTTGGCAGGCTTATTAAAAGAAATTCTGGAGTTGGAGGAAAAACCAATTATCAATCATGCCCATAGATTGCTTCGCAGCTGTCTGGGAGATGATGAACCCCCATGGCACCTGATCCTAAAGATTCACCATGGTCACGTCTTTGATGACATCTTCCGCAAGATTACCAGCAAGAGCGACCTAAGTTTCCAAGGGCAGTGGGTCCAGATTTTCAGAGACCTCCCCCATGAAGTTGCCAAAGTCCAAGCGGCTTTCACCCAGGCCAGGAGACTGCTTCAGGACAAGCCCAGAGTCAGGTTCGGGATCACCTATCCAGCCAAGCTGCAGGTGACACACAGTGTCACGGAGCTACTGTTTACCAACCTGAAGGAGGCCCTTGCTTATACTGAACACCATTTCAGACTTGGGTAGACTAAATGGGTCAGTAATGTAGTACTACTTTATGCCTGGCTTATAGCCTAGATTTAGGCTACAGATATCACAACTTCAGTTGGACTGCTGTACTTCTCAGTGTTGTTACTGATTTGTTTATTTTATGCAATAACCATATAAGCCATTCAAGTGGGCTACTTCCAATACCATTGTCAACATTATTATTTCTAGTCAGGGATTAGATAAGGAGGTTACTTTAGTTATGCAGTCTTTGCTGCATTTTGATTTATTATAGTTTTTCTATAAATTCCTCCTGCAGTAGGTTCACATTGTGCTCTAGGAGTGACAGCTAGAAGATGTGGTTTTATTATTTTATTATTTTATTATTTTTGCTTTTAGGGTTGGGAGGATAGGAGGTGGGAGGGAGGAGTGCAACAGATAGTGGCATATGAATGTGGGCTATGGGAGATGGATAATTCAGTTGAAGCCAAGGAGAGGAAGGGTGAAATATTTTTTTTTTCCTCTTGGAATGTCAAAGGAATCAATGAACCAGTTAAAAGGGGTAAGGTGCTGGCACATTTAAAATCTCTTAAGTTGGAGGTTATATTCTTGCAGGAAACAAAGAAGGATTCACACCTCAATCTCAGATGTAGATTGATAATCCAAGTTTACCACTCTTCCTGCCCATTTAAGAGCAGAGGGGTAGCCGTTATGATTCACAAAGGAGTTCCTTTTAAGCATCAATCAACCATTGCTGATAAGGAGGGGAGGTATGTTTTAGTGGTGGGAGAATTGCATTCCAGGCCTTTGATATTGTTAAATATTTATGGGCCAAATCAGGATGATTCTGAATTTTTCAGGAAGGTTGATACCAGATATTTCTAACACTAACTTGATTATTGGGGGCGATTTTAATTGTTTGTTAGATCAATATCTTGATAGATCAAGACCTCTCCAATACAAGTAAGCTTCTCAATACATGCATCAAGAATATGAATTTTTTTGATCAATGGAGGATCTCAAATGCAACAGGCAGGGAGTACTCTTTTCATTCCTATGTCCATAATGTCTACACTATAATAGACTATTTTCTGGTTGATGGGAAACTATTGCCATACTCTGGTAATGCTAAGTACCACAATGTTATTATCTCTGATCACTGCCCAGTCTCATTTTCTTTGAGACTATGTGCCACACATTGGCAACAGAGAAGTTGGAAGTTTAAACCACAGCTCCTCACTGACTCTGTGTTTTGTGAATACATTAAAACGCATATTACCATATTTCTTGACACAAACGATAAGCCTTAAACCGCACCCACGTTACTGTTGGAGACACTATATAATAGGCCTATTCAAGAGGATGCATTATTTCATTTCAAGCCCCCAAGTGGAAACATAACAAAGTGGAACAGTTAAAATTGGACGATCAAATACACAAGCTTGATGCAGAAAATGCACAGTGCCTTTCTATAGAGAAATTTAATCAGATTGTAACATTTAAATACAAACTTAATTAAATACTCTCAGCATGAATTAGTAAAGGCTTTATGTTCACAAAGCAGAAGTATTTTGAGTTTGGCGATAAACCGCATAAGCTCCTCGCAAGACAACTGCGCAAAATGGACATAAATGAAAGATTCCAGCATCTTTATGAGAGGTTATATACATCCTAAATGAGGGCAACACCAGGGGATATGCAAGCATTCCTGGATGAGTGCAAACTCCCAACTTTAAACTGAAATTGACTGTGACTACTTGGGAGCTGAGATTACATGTGGGGAAGTTACAATGAATTTTATACTTTCATTCATTCAGCTATTTACTGGTTCCCTACTTAAATAAAATGTTTGGGCAGAGCTTCCACACACACTGAATGAGGCAATTATTTCTCTGATTCTGAAAAAAGGGAAAGATCTGGAAGAGTTGGGATCCTATAGACCCATATCTTTGCTAAACACAGATCTAAAAGTCCTTACAAAGACTTCAGCCAAAAGGCTTTGCATTTTGATAGGATAACTGGTACACCTGGACCAGACTGGTCCAAAACCAAAAGACATTTGTTCTTTAATTTGCGGCACCTGTTCAATGGTATGCATTCCCCACAGCAGCCAAAAGAGGATTTTATGGTACTGTCTTTGGATGCTGAAAATGCATTCAACCAGGTGAAGTGGCCCTGTGTTTTTGCAGTCCTTAAAAAAAAATGAAACTGGTGATAGGTTTATTTCTTGGATACAATTATTATATAACAACCCCTATGCCAAAATACAGACTAACCAGACACACTTCATGGATATAACACAATGTATAACTGGTACTAAGCAGTGGTGTGCACAACTCCAAATCTTGAGATTGTATCAGGTGCACAGTTGTGATAAAGACTAAACAAACAAAACAAAACAACGGTACTCACTAATCCATCTTCTTGTGTTTTTTATTGTGGACAGATAACAAACGCGTTTCAGCGTAAAGCCATCATCAGCGTCAAACACAATGTATACCATTAATAAAATATACCTTTACGCAGATGATATCCTTCTTTTCATATCTCAACCTCAAACATCGAATCCGTTCTGATTGACCTGTTTGGAACCTTTGCCACAGGTCAGTTGGCCAGAGCTCTTATCCCACTTGCCAGAGTCAACTGGGATAAGAGTGAGCTTATGCCAATTTGTATTATGGATCATGGATGACTTCATCAGCTCCCCTTTATGATAACAAAAGAGAGGTTTACATATTTAGGAACAGTTATTACCAAAAAATGTGATTCATTATTTAAGGCTAACTTTGATCTCCTGATAGATAAACTCCAGATTAACATTAGTTTTGGAGGATGCTCCCCATCTCATTATTAAGTAGAACAAATGCTATTAGGATGATATTTCTCCCCTAGCTGTTATATCTCCTCCAGAACATACCTGTGTTTATTACTAAAGCATTCTTCAAACATTTAAATTCTGTTATTCCTCCATTTGTGTGGGATTATAATTTGCATAGAATAGGGAAAGCTCATCTTTGTAAATCTCAGATGAATGAAGGGCTGCCTCTGACAGATTTAACACATTATTACTGGGCCGCCAACATCCACTGCATCGCATACTGGCTGGATGATATGGCAGTGCTACCTGATGGGTAGGAGATGGAGCAAGAGGACTGTTTACATGTCACCACTGGCGCAGTCATTTTTTCACCTGTGCCGCAAACAAAGTAAACTGTAATAACAACCCAGTCATCTATAACACCATACGCATTTGGAAGCAAATTACAAAACATTTTAAGATCAGTTTAATGTCTTTCTTACTACCCGTAGTAGCAAATCTCTCAATCACTCCTTTAAATTCAGATAATGCTTTTCTTATATGAAAGGAAATGGGAACATTTAGTGTTGGCGACCTATACCTGGAAAGGGCATTTGCATCCTTCCAACAGCTCCAAGAAAAGTATGTTCTCCTACAACAGGACTTCTTTAAATTTCTTCAGGTTAGGAGTTATGTGAGAACATATCTTCCTGACTTTGAGAGTACAGGGCCGGACAAATTGGATGGCTGTGTAAAACATTCTGCGGGGTCTGAAAATATAATTTCTTGTCTGTATGATACATTGCAGAGTATAGCCCCACATGACTAACTTCATTAAGACAGAATGGGAAGCAGAATTGGGTGAACAGTTATCAGAGGATATCTGGGACAAGAGCCTGAATTATATACTTACATGTTCAATTAATTAATGCACAACACTGTTAAATACAATTTAAGGTATTGTATAGATTGCGTTATTCAAACACAAAATTACACAGAACAAATCTCACCCCAGTGTGATAAATGTGACTCAACAGAAGCAACCTCATCACACAGTTATGCCTCATGTCCCAATTTGCAGAACTACTGGATTTGGATATTTATGTTATTTTTGAAGATACTGGGAGTGGAGATGAAACCTGATCCAGTATTAATCAACCTAGGAGTATCAGAAGGGCTGAGGAGACTGCAGGTAGCTCAGCAATGCCTCTTATCTTATGGACTTCTCACTGCTAAGAAGCTCATTCTTCTATTTTGGAAGAGGAAAGAAGTGCCCACTGTTAAACTCTGGCTAACTGAGTTGACAGAAACTCTGCATTTATAGAGAATTAAATATATTCTTAAAAACAAACTCGGGCAATTTGAGTAGATTTGGCACCCCTTAATCTCCTACCTGAAAGCGTAAAAATAATTCAATATATATAACCTATACTAAATGCAACATTATATAGCACTCCTGAGGAAGGTTGAGGGCTGGGGGATGTATGTTTATTTACTTTAAAAAAGAAAAAGGAAGCATGTTATCTGGATGCCATGTACAGTGATGATACAGTTCTTCACAATAAAAATATTTGAAGCAACATGTGTGTCGCTGTGCATGCAGTTGTTCACACAAATGTGACAGAAATAGTTGTGTGAAGGATAAAAAGGGGCCATTAGAGGGAGGTCAAAACACTGCCCACTTTCACATCTGCACACACCCGAACAATCGCTGCGTAAAGTGGGCAGAATTGTCTGTTTTGGAAAGTTACAGAAATTGTCAGACTTAGTACCCACAACTGTGACAACAAGTGTGTGTGGAGCGGATTTCAGATGCTTCGACTGTTCAATGGTTCACAAAGCACTTTACGCTGGATGTCAGGGGGAGTCCTGCTGCAGATATGGCCTGGGTTTTGATTTGTAGTTTAGCGTCAGACTTGTTTATGACACGTCCACCACACTAAACAGATGTAATTAAAGCAGGTTGTGTCCTGCTTTACTTATACAGTAACTGTTTCACTTCACGTTTTTGATATTGAGGTTTCACCATGTCTCATTACTGAATAGGAGACCACTGCTGTGTAATCACTGTGTTTCTGCTCTTCCATTCACTGTGTTATACAGCAGAAAAAGTTTAACCTGGCTCAACTTTTGTCGCAACGCAAAACCTCCAGTAACGTTATGCAGTGGCAAATCAAATACATGTATGTGCACATTACTGGTCAGGCACGTCGCAGCCAAGGGTGTTATGGGTGTTGTGATATCCGCACTTTCACAGAAACATGATTCCACCCATTCTATCCATGTTGGTTTGGATGGCATAGTTTAACTCCTTATGTTAGGGAGTGATGTGTGTTTTGCATTTAATATAAGTTACAGTGAACTATAATTTGTTTTGTGTATTAAAGCTAGAGCACATTAAGTAACATTACTATTTATTATTGAGCTTAAAAAGGGCTGAGATGGTTGAAGCTGTGGCCTTTGAGCCAGTTGCTCTCACTCTCTGCACTCACTAGCCTCAAATCACCTGCTTATGTGATATTCTCCTGTTAGCTTTGAGATGGACTTCTGATGGAGAGTGACAGTTTGTTCCCTGTGGCTATTGGAGAGAAACTGACGGCTGCTGCTACACACCCTCCTGGAAAACTTCCAGCATGTCAATTCCCAATTAAAGACAATTAAAGGACCTTTGGATCTTTGGATTCCTACTAAAAGAGACAACACTTTTTTAAAAAAAATGCAGACCATTTCAGTTCTACTAGTTCTTGGACTCAGAAAGGACTCTTAAAGTTTTAAGGGAAGCATAATAC
This sequence comes from Thunnus albacares, assembly GCF_914725855.1. Lineage (NCBI taxonomy): Eukaryota > Metazoa > Chordata > Actinopteri > Scombriformes > Scombridae > Thunnus > Thunnus albacares. The sequence goes on along the minus strand of NC_058119.1, from coordinate 1,226,057 downwards.
ATTTCCAGGTTGAACCTGTAATTGTTAATGTCATTAAGCCAATTATTTGAAGATACTGATTTGTTACAAAACCAGGGTTCAGTTTGTTTTGCATCCATACCTATCCATTTCATTTTAATGGAAGTCTAAGTTTCCTTTAATTTCATGTCTATAAGGTATGTAAGGAAGTAGGATAAGCATACTCCCGTACTGAGGTACGGGGGCGGAAGGTGCAGGGTTGCGGTGCTCATGTGCCAGCCCTAGAACTCCCACACTCCACCCATGTTCCTGGTACATTACTTTGTATCATGAACAGGTTAATTCATAAATAAATGGGATTAAATGATTATTACTGTGATAATTCCACAGTTGTAAAATGCTGTTTCATAATATTAAAAAGTGCTTTGCAATGTTTCGGCGTATGATAAACCTCATGGATCTACTATTCAGACTGGACTTTCATCATTGTATTTTATTTTCTCAGTGGTACCTCTTGGAGCACATCAACTCCTTCAAACACCCATGTGTTTCTAACGCAGGGTTATTTTCCATCTGAATGTGGCCTGACAAATAAAAGTAAATATACTCAGATGAACTCAAACTCTATCTATGGAAAGTTCAAGTTAAAATAAAAAGATGAAAGGTAAAGCACCAAAAAAATCATAGTTGGACGATGTTCAATTTAGCCTTTCCCTAAACAACAGAGATGGACAGGATCATGTTTTGGACAGTTTAAGCATTCTTCATTGAAACCAATAGGAAGAGTTTGCTCCTAGCTCATTAACACACACGTTCTGTCACCATAACTAATAAATTGAAACCACAATGCATGAATATCTGAAAGCTACATTACATGACTCTGTGGTGGATTTTATAAAAAAAGAATCTTACTGTATTCTTCCCTACCTGAAAAGACCTACCTGTCACTGGTTTCCAGCTTTTCAATAATGGCTTATATCCTCCTTATATTTTGACCAACTCACATACTATCCTTTTTACTAATAATTACTCTTTTATAATTTGTCTTTTATAGTGATGGCAAGATCCTGGTCCACAGTAGGAGGAGTGACATGTCGGTGGAGTTATCAGGTCATAACCAGGAAGTAAACTGCCTGGACTCCAAAGATGGACTCATCATTAGTGGATCCAGAGACCAAACAGCCCGGGTCAGTACACCTCTTCAGTTTATTATTGTGATGCAAAGTGCCATGGTGTTTACTATCCACCTTTTTTTTGCAACAAAACTCAGCATAGAGCGCAGACCTCATTGCTGTGATACATTTGCAACATTTGCTATGTAATGGAGACTTTTCTGTAATTCTTCCTGTAGATTTGGACTTTTGCTTCCAGCTGCCGCAGAGATACAATCCCCATGTATGACAGAGTGTGGTCTGTTGGTATTAGTCCCGCACTGAGGTAAGCATTGGCTCAGAATCACTCACAACAGGGTTTGCTTAACACTTGTCATAAAAGGAGATGTTGACAGATGTGGCGGTGTTAGTCAAACACAGAGAGAGAGAGGCAAAGCTTTTGACAGTGTGACTGGATTTGATGTAGGTTACTTGTTCATTTGTGGGATGAATGTGTGGATTACCCCGACCTGAGATCCTTCAGTTCCTCGCTCTTTTCACTAGTGATTCTTTTTTTTTGAGAACTGTATTTTGTAGCTTGCTTCTTCAGCCTTACCTTTATTGCATTGCACACACTTCCCATATTGGTTTTATTCTTATTTTTGTATATTCTTTTAGATTTATTTTTCATTCTGTTTGTATCAGAGCATCTCTGGCAAAACCAACCAGAACATACACTTTTACAGATAATAGTAAAACCTCCCACCTTACTGTTAATATCTTACCAATGTAAGATGTTGTGATATCAATGAAGGTACTGAGTGAAACTGGCTTGAGAGAACAGAACCAAAGTCTTTATATTGGTTGTGTTAAAGTGCCTTTGATTTCTCAGCCATGTTTACACCCAGACAGTTAATAACACCCACTCACTCACATCATTGATGACATGCAAGTGGACAGATGCAGAGGACTGTAACAGTATCCTGACTTCATCAGCTAGTCCAGCAGGTGATTCTCCATCTGGCTACAGAGTGGAAACATCACAGGTCTAGGGGGTTTCCAACATCGATAAATAACTGGCCTGTGCTTTACAGCTTCACGATAATTAAAACTGTGAAGGTAATGTTAACTCACATTTTCCAATAACAACTGTCTTGTTCCCTTCATAAGGTATATTACAGTAAATTACATCTTTAGGTGATCTACCCATGTTTTATAGTGCTACAGTATATACTTTGAAAACAATAATTTTTCAAAATAACAGTCAAAAGACAAGACAGTTGTATTCTAATTGAGGTAAAAATTGATCTAAATAATTCATGTCAGGGACCTGTTTTTGCAGCAGTACTTATGTTGTCTCCTGGGTCCTAGAGCTTTGTTCATACTTTAATACTGACACAGGGACAGCTGGCCACCTGCACAGACAGCGCAACCATACGTGCTTCTATACATACTACAATCGGGGGACACGTCTCACACATGCACACTAGAAAACGAGATGGCAACCTCCCAACACCAAGAGGAGGAGCTCCGCGTTAAACAAGAAAATTTTGAAAAAGAAAATGGTGTGTGTGACCACTTAAGGGGGACATAACATGCTTTTTGTGATTTTCTGTCATTTCTAATGTTGGCTTTTGGATGTTAAACATGGTTAAAGTTCCAAAACTTGAGGTGAACATATGTAAAAATGCCGCCTTCAAGTCAGAAGCCAGGCCATGTTTACATATGCCCACAAACGGCCATCCGTTCTGTAGCCTTAGTTGCTAAGATTGTTCCATGGATTGTTTACATCGTCCCCTCATATATTTTGGATTGGATTTCAGCTTGAACATGTATGGATGTATTTGATATTTCAAAGTTTATATTTCAAGTAAAGAACAAGAAAAATAACTGGACTACTACTACTACTGTTGTTTGTTTATGTAGCCTCCCTGTAAAAGTCCTCTGAGGAGCAGCTTCTGGGAGCTAACCAATCAGAACAGGGTGGGCTCTCTTTAAGGCCCCCGCCTTAAAGAGACAAGTGCTAAAACGGCCTCTTTCAGTCAGAGGCTGAACTGAGGGGCTGCATAAAGGGTCAGTATAAGATAAATAAGGAACTTCTTTTTTGAACATGTAAATCATGCAAAGATTTCCCAATAGAACCCCGGACTAAAAAATGTAGAGCAGGAAATGTGCATGTTGTGTCCTCTTTATCAATAATAGGACCAAGGCTGGTGAATAAAGTACATACATACAATACACAAAACAAGCATCCAGTTTGCTTTTCCAGTGTATGTGCAGTTGGTGCACTTGTAGTGTGTACTGTCCACACCGTCACAAACTCTGGGCTTCACTCAGACCCCTGTCTAGATGTCCATTGACATGGACAGATGACAAAATTTACATCACACAAACCCTCACAGCCACACAGATGCAGCAACGATGATTTGGCCTAAACAAAACTCTCCTTTGGCATATCTGTACATCTTACAGTGAGTTTGACTTTCTGTGTTACTGCTTCTCTGAAAGATTGACGAGGGTCTGCTCCAGTAGACATGTATTGTGTTTTACAAAAAGCACTATCACAGGTTGTCAGGCACTTTGCTTAAGTATCTGAACATGTTTACACGTCTACATTAGTATACATGCATCCTTGTACAAGAGTTCAATTATTCCTAAACCCCTAATATTGAAATTAACTGGTGATAAGTGAGGAGAAGGAAAATAATTTTCAGTCTAAAACTGGAACTGTTTTGCACAAGGAAATAAGAAATCCAGTATATCCACAACCACGCATGGTGGCCTTGTCTGTCTGGTCCAGACTTCGGAGCAGCTCTCAGAGATCTGAGAGGAACAGGCAGATTATCCACATCATTAATTCTCCAATTTGCTGGCTGAAATAGCAGACCATGCCTCAGCCTGCCACCCCCTCATAATGGAAACCTGCTCCCTACCTCTCACTGACCAACGGCCTGTTTAATTAAAACTCTTCTGGAAACCAGGTGTCAACTCACTGATAAACCTATTAAACCCACTGCTACAAAGAGTCAGCAAACAAGTCACCTCTCCAGCTGCTGGAAAGTGCCAGCATACTGAAAGGAGACTTTTTCCACCTCAGTTGTTTAAGCATAAACCTTGCTAAAAGTTGCAAAGGATATGAAAGTACAAACCATTCTAATTCAAACAGCACAGAAAGTGCTGTATAGCCAGGGGGAAAGCCCCATCCCCATGGGCTGCAACAGAGAGTTAAGATTGAACAAAAACAGTACGGGACATTTCTGGCCGGACCAAAATTTCGTAAACTAACTATTCCAGCAGTAAGCGAGGCAGTGTGTGGCATTTTTATTCAAATTGTTTAGTTCTCTAATATACACACATGGCTACTACAGTATGGTTACTGTATGGTTATGGTTGTGTATACAGTCCGTCAGGGAAAGAACACTGGATTGACCTCCATACCCTTTAACTTTCCACCTGCAGTGGCATTGAGCCATGGGTGTAAACCATGTGCTGCATTATGTACATTGTCTAAGCTAATTAAAACTTGGTGATATTAAAGTCAATATAAAGAAGAACTCTAAATCCTGTGTGAAAGCTGTCATGTTGGCATGTTTTAGTATGACAGCATTAAAGAAAGGATGTAACATTACATCTTAAACAAATGAGATGTTCTGATGATACAGGGAATCAACTGCATGAAAATCACTGTCCTTAATACAATTTGTGTAATCCAGCTTGGATGCAACATTCTTTTCTATGGGAAATCCAAACTCACATGTTCTGTACACATAGTTTTGAATTAGTTGCAACTAGAAATATATATTTTTAATAATCATCATCTGAAGATAGCTATAGTGTTTATTCTTACATTGCTTTGAACATCTTTCATTAGTTGGTCTCGTACATGGTTTCTAGCCTGGAGGCTGATTATCTTTCCAGATGCATGACTCATGACAGAGGTTGTATTTCACTCACTGTAGCATTTGTTTGTGCCATGTGCCACTTTGACAGGTTTTGTGAGATGTTTAAAGGTTAGTTCAGAGTGAATGGTGGCTGCCTCCACAGTCCACCTTCTACCACAGAACAGGAGGAAAAAGAAGGGGAGCAACTTTTGTTAGAAATGTAACCGTCCCTTCTTCACACTTGGCAATTCCCTGTTATCACTTGTGGACTTGCACACAGTGCCACACAAACTGCAGTCGGGGGTCTGCGGACTACATGTGTGCACTAGTAAACAGTGCAGTGTGTTAACTTTCTAGAGTTGTGAAATCCAGTCTGTGAATATTACAAGCCGTTGTAAAGTGTTTTTCTGATCAGCCTTTAACACAATAATCAGTTACTCCAACTGGACTTTCTGGATCGTATTTCATTGTCTCACCGGCATCAACACAGCCCCTTGTATTGTTTTACATAAAGCTCTTTTGAGTCTGAATGCAGATGAAGAGTTCCTGTATGTTGCTGGACAACAAGAAAAAGTAAAAAAAAGAAAAGTAACAGCTTAATGAGAATAGGAATATATTACATACATACAGTAGGCGATACAGGCATTCTTGTTTGCTTTTCTAGCATGAGCAGTTGGCACACCTGCAATGTGTACAGTCCATGTGGCATCAAATTTTGGGCTGTGCGTGGATTTCCTCAGAGGGGTTCACGTGGACCCTCAAAGACATGGCAGATAATGAAATATCATGCAGACCAATGTAGACCCTCAGAGAAAGCATGAATTGGACTTTGCAGAGTCTACAAAAACTGCTTTTTTCAGTTATGTAGGATTGTATGAATGCAGTCAAAACCCAATTGGTTCAGCTTTAACCAAGCAATTTATAGCACTTCTTGGTCAATAAAGTTCTATACAGCGAACAAAGTCCAGACCATTCCCTAATTAAATGAAAACAATAATTCAAAGTTGCAAAAAAGCAACAATCAGTCAATTAATCAAGTAAAAGCTGAGACAAAAATACGTATACCACCAAAGCTAAGCTGAAAGGAGTACTTCACTCCTCATGAACTGGTGATATTCATCAAGTTGAAATGAGCAATTTGTGACAAACCTTACAGAAAGAAGCAAGAGACATTTAGAATAACAATATGAAAATGTTCTTACATGATGCCTGTTGTCTTTTATGTATGTATGTTTATGTTTATGTGTGTCTTGGTTTGCCATCATTGTGGATTGATGTCAGTATACAACATTGTCCTATTGTCCAGCATTGAGATGCGTCAGATTTTCAGAAGCATCACATCACGTCTACTCTACCCTGACTACTTCTTTTCAGTGCGTGCTGCGGGCATCAAGCGATGTGTGTCAAATGACACTGACTACATATAGTGTATGAGGAAAATCATTTTGTTCAGACCTGATAATCTATAGTTACTCCATCCACACACACACCTCATCCCACCTCTCTTTCCATCCCTATTTTTCTGTTGTTCCACTGGATATCATCTCAAGGTCTGTTAGTGAGGATTATTGTGGCTGCAGCGAAATGCCAAGGCTGGTGTAGGACAGTTGCCCCCGTCCACACTCCCTGCCGCCTCGGAAAAGAGCTTGATCCTGTCAGTTGCTATCGACCTTGGCTTTTTTATCATTCAGATTGCTTTTCTCACTTGTATTTTTTTCCAGGCCATATAGTCTCTGTGCCCACTGATGGAGTTCATATCAGACAGGGTCAGTGAAATATGACGAGGCACTACAGGAGGTAGCAGGGGTGAAATAGGGTCAGTGAAGATTTTCTCACACTGTTATCTTTGTTTCTTCTGTCTGTTTTTGTCCCTCTGTGGGTAAATCTGTACTGTTTCATTAGTTCATCATTTTTTAAATGTGAACTTCAGTATGTGAACAGTAGGGTCACTTTAGTTAACGCTCTTTTTGTTTTTAGTTATTTTTAATTTATTTAATTACATTTATTTTGATAGATTCCTTTCACTTGTTATAATTTGGGTCCAAGGTAAAGACTAAACCAGTAAATGTGTTGATTTCTTTTTATTTTAAGTATAACTCATAAGAGTCCTTTCCCACCTTTACTATTGGTGCATAACTTTTTCATTTTCAGCCAAATATACAAAAATAAAAAATAAAACAAGATTAGATTTTGCAGCTTTTCAAAATTGGACCTAACGTACTTTAAGTAGAAAAATACACAAAACACGGGTGTAGCTTTCATTTAAACAGTTGGCCACATCTTGATTGGACATGTAGTGTATTGGTCTGTGGTGCCTAAAAGTCAAAAATATCAATTATGCAACTATAAGAGTAGCAACATATTGAGATTATAGCAATGTAAATTGTCTAAGAGCACAGTTTCTGTTGAGTGGATCAGTTGTTTGATTTACTTTACTATGTTTTTTGGGTAAAAGGCATCTATATTTTGATTTAAAAATAATATTATCTTAAGGATACATTAGAACTGAATATCAATCAAAGTTTAGGCTGTAAAGCACATCATCTACCATAAAGTATATTCATTTCTATCAGTGAAACTACTGTAAATGTGATTGGAAGTCACTTTGCCATTTCTTGTATCAATGTTAAACTACTGTAAATGAAACTGCACCTGTTTAAGCAGCTCATCTGCTGCACCTATCCGTTCCTGGCAGGCTTTTATTGTGAAAAATCTGCAGGAATCATTTCATTGACCGTAAAACAAAAACTAGCAAAATTAGAATTGCCTGGAAATAGAGGATCAATGTGATGTGAGTATGACATGATTCTGTTGCGGTGCAAAATGTACATTACACTGAATTAACCATGTGAGCTAGTGAGCTAATATAAGTAATTCCAGTCTCCTCAGTGTTTTTATTATTATGTTTTCAGGTTGTCGGTCTGTCCCATTCTCTCTGAAACGCGATGTCTCAGGAACGCCTTGAGGGAATTTCTTCAAATTTGGCATATATGTCCATTTGGACTCAAACATGAACTGATTAGATTTTGGTGGTCAAAGGTCAAGGTCACTGTGATCTCACAAAGCATGTTTTTGACCATAACTCAAGAATTCATACGCTAATTATGACAAAGTTTCACACAAATATCTAATAGGATAAAATGATGAAGTGATGACATTTTATATCCAAAAGGCCAAAGGTCAACTTCACTGTGACATCATAATATTCTGCAAAAAGACTTTTCTGGCCATTATTCAACACCATAACTCAGGAACAGATGAGGAGACTGTGAGCATATTTCACAGTTGATGGGATACCGAATTGGTGACACTGAATCTTGAGTGCCCACCATGAAACTGTGGTGATCTTTTGTGCTGCCGGGTTGAAGATGTGTGAAGCATCCACATTTTAGAATTTGTAGCTTATTTGCAGCACCATCCATCTGAAGCTTTGTCTGCTGTCATGGCTACAACTCTGTGTTCTATCAGAATCAGCCTTATTGGCCAAACATGTGAACACATACAAGGAAAATACACTTAATACCTTTTATTCAATTCCTTCAAAGTCTTCACTACAAATATTATATGAGTCTGGACAGACATGGATGTAAACTGCAACCTGACTGGTTGGTGGAGGCATACAACAGTGAGGCGGTATTTCTAGTTCGTACCCAGCCCTCATTTGTCTGTGCTGTCCCCCAGCTATTATTTGAATAACAGCTTTTGAAGAATTTCCAGTAGATTCTGTTAGTGGTGAGTGCTTGTTTATGCTTCTGTATTTCTCTTTCCTGCTCACTGCTTTCTCTCTCCTACTGCATTTCTGGTGTGTGCGGGGCCAGGAAATAGGAAGTGGGGCAGGTGGTTAGCTAATAGTTGACTGAGGTGTTTCCCTGCTCTCATTCAAACAAGACCCAACAGGTTGAAGTTTGGGCTGGGCAGCTGCAGAGCTGCAGTGGCAGGTCACGGCTGATAGGGTTTCCTGGACGAGGCTGACAGCAGAAGGCTGGTTGCTTGTCCAGCTAATAGTTATCCTTGTGGATATTATGCTTTTTTTTTTAAGAATAGTCAGTCTGGATCCATGGTGCTGCTAACCACTACTAGGTATAACTGTAGTGGAAATAATTTTTTCATGATTATGGTCTTGTGAAATAACAAACATTGGAACCCCTCTTACCACAATAAAGTAAGATTTGTATGTTAATTTAGCTTTGGTGGTCACTAATGCCAAGTACAAAACAGGAAATAACGCACATGCTTACATGAACATTAGTATTCCAGTTTTGAGACTTATCCTAGATTTGATTATAATCTGGATACAGCGATTACTAAACATACAGAAACCTGGTTGTTCATATCTTTATATATATGATCATAATAGTGTCCATATTTGTTGTCCATGATTGTGATTGTCTGTGTACAGCTTCATGTCGGTATTGACTGAGTTTCATACACCAGGTAAAAAAGGGTGAATGCTGTGATTTTTCATTACATTGTACAGTTTCATTGCCAACGTCAGACTTTCACTCTCAAAAATTCTAAATTAGCGCTTAAGTCACTTTTAAGTCACAATGGTAGTCTGAAGAGGGCAGAGTTGTAACATTACTGTAACACTTCAAACTGGTTGATCAAAAACTCAGACACTCAGCAGCAAGACATTTCTCTGTTCTCTGTTGAAGAACAGCTAAGATTGACACTAAAATCAGAATAAGTCTTCCACCTTAAAGGTCAGTCCACCTTAAGTGAGCCTGGTCAGGTTAGGCTACCGCATTGTCGCTAACTTCAGGGCTAACCCCCCTCAAAAGACAAGTCTTTTCTTGGTCTTGAGAAGCTGTAGCATTTATTAACTGACCTTATTAACTGACCTTTTGCTCTGCTCCGCTCGCATTCATCATCACTTTTCTGCCTCCCGCTCAACTACACATTCACTACGCACACAAATTACGTACTTCCCTATTCCTTAACAGAGCTACACTACTCTTATAACAGTAACTTTCATGTAGATGTCCTTTGAAGAATGAGGAGAGGGAGGATGACTGAAAACAATTCCACAGTAACATAGGGTGTTAACGTGCTCACACAGTGTGCGAGTGAAAATCATTAGTAGCCTATTGATATTAATGATCGTGTGAAATTTCAGCAATTTTGTTGTGGTGGTGCACCGCTGCTGAATGAATATAGGGGACACACTGTTTACTGGTAATTAACTATAATGAATAATGTAGTGTAAATGTAGTGGAATAAAAAGCACAATATTTCCTTTGGAAATGTAATGAAGTAAGAGTATAAAGTAGCATAAAATGGAAATGCCCAAGTTAAGTAATTTAAAGTGCCTTGAGTACTTGAGTTAAGTTCTTCATCACTGTTCAGTTCACCGCTGTTCTCTGCTGTGAATGCCTTAGCATGCTCCACACAAAGTGCGTGTCAAATTGTCAAACAGCACCTGAAACCTGCTTCTCCCACACATTTAAGAGGTCAGAATGGTGGGTGCTGTATGCGACAGAAATAGACAAATCCAACAATCACACCGTCTTTACACAGTGATTGGTGAGCTGTGTGGAGGTGAGAATAAAACTTCTCACTCAGTCTCTTTTTTTTTGTGTCTCGCCAGCGCTGGCCATTCAGAACAAGTATAAACTCTTCTGCCTTTTTAGACGTGTTCGAACAACATGTCATATGAACCAATTCATTTGAAGCATACTGAACCCTTCACACTACTGCCTCTCGCACACCAGGTGTCAAATATTGTGCAAAGATTGTGGCTGTTTCTGTAACAGTCCTGTCATGTCTGAATGAAGCCATTAAAGAGTGTTTACATAGCTTACATTTATGTCTGAATGTCAAAAAGGCATCAGCCTACTTTAACAGATTGATCAATGTAGGCAAATAGATCAAACCTGCAATTTTACAGATTCTCTGTCTGACAGGAGCATGAAGGTGGCCGTATAGACGTGCTTGTTGGACAGTTGAAATGCCCATTAAACCCCCTCCCCCTGCACCTTTCCAATGCTGGATAAGGGGTGCCTGCGTGCGGCCATTTTTGTAACTTTCTGAAATGGACAAGCCGACATTCACACCCACTTCATGCTGTGGTTCGTCAGCTGTGCGGAGGAGAAAAAAGGAGCCGAGGTTTAAAATTCTGTCTCAGCTCTCCTTTTTCATTCTTCACACAACTATTTGACACTAATGTGAACAGCCAAGTGCAAAACTATGATTGCATTTCATGAACGACTGTCTTAAAATATACGCCTTTTATCCCCAAATTTAAATGATATTGCATGGTTTATGATACTCACAGACAGGATTTTACAACTCTGGAAAGTTATCACGGCACAACTATTTTATCTGTCATTGTGATGATGAATGAGAGGGCTGCGTTTGTTCGTGCAGAGCTTATGTTGGTCTGAATGCAGGATATAGTGGTGGAAAATTTTTTACAAGTGCAATCCCAGGCGATAAGAAACACTTCTCACTAAGAGAAAGCAGCGATTTGTTCATTTGGGTTTGATGGTTGCTTCTGTGCCAGTTTCTTGCCAAACTAGATAGGTATCCTGACTTGGAGCTGGGGTGGGGTTTGGTGTGGGGGGTACGCTACACTGACCACTAGTGTAAAAAAAGGGGGGCTGGGCAGAAGCCAGTGAAGGGAGAAGCTACCCTGAAGAGAGGTGAGAACAGGGAGGGGACCAGAATTGTTTTGTCTAGAATTCCTCAAGCACAACTACAAAGATGTTGCAGGGGCCAAAAGCGCTTTTGAAAGTTTCCAAAAGGAGAAAATGATTGTTGGATAAACCGTCCCCAATTCGCCACTTTCTCACCACCACCGGGGGAGGATGACCTTTGACCTCCAGTATCAAAGTACAGGGTGACGCCACAGCAGCCACCCAGCCAGCCAGAGCTGGCTCTCTCTGACTGCACCCCCCCCCCCCCCCCCCCCCCCACCGCCACCACCACCACCACCACCCAGCCTCACACACTCCAATTTCACCCCCACTGCTCTGCCCCACTCAACCGCAAGAAAAAGCCCGAAATTCATGTCTTTCTCTTTGGTCTCTCCCGAGCCGTCCCTGTGGCTCAGGAGTCAAGAATTCAATTAGTTAAAAAAAGAGAAGAAAAGAGCGAGGCTGCAACAATGCAGCGATAAGGGGGCAGAATGTGCGTTCCCACACGCTAAATACAGGGCGCTTTCCCTGGGGCCCACAGAGCCAGAGGACCCGCACCACAGGAGGCGAGAATAATCACAGCTCCCTCTGAACCCCCTCATTACACACACACACACACACACACACACACACACACCTTACATTCCTTACACACAGATAGCTTCATGCAGACACACATTACAGGCAGACATTCCCTTGAAGAGACACACCTTGCAGACGCCCCACACACAAAAACACACACTGATAGAAACTTCCAGCACACACACACACACACACACACACACATGCAGATTCTCACCACAAACACACACACCACATAAAGACCTCTCATTACACACTAGCCTCATACAGGTGTTCTCAGGTCTCAGGTTTACCAGGGAAGAGTGTTTTCATGTATTCACGAGTGTGCAAGTGTGCAAGACACACTCTTATGTGTACATGTGCAGGATGATACAAACATGAATTTAGTAAAACAACAGTTCAGGACTGTTTCCAAATGTTTTAAACAACTAATACTTGCAGAATAATATGATAGAAATATATTTCTATCTATGTATTCATTAAATCACCTGATGACACCATACTGCTACATAATAACCACACACACCTCACCACACACCAGACTGGTCGATTATAACTCGATACTCTACCTGTTTATGAAGGAGGCTTTGGATTACCAAGGCTTATCACAGCCTCTTTTGCAACTGTCTTTTTAGCAAAAGTAGAGCTTTATTCTTGAAATACACTGCGTTGCAAATGCTGTTGTGTAACATTAATCACTAAACTATGCAACCATTTTTATTAGAATTATGGCTGAAAGAGCATCCGGCCATATAAATGGCTTCACCAAATATATATATATATATATATGCGCATACAGACAGGTGACAAATTAAAGGAAAAACTGGTCCAGGTCTGAATGCTTGACCCCTACAGTGATCTGGTGGTTCTGTTATGCTGTGGGGGGCTTTTTTCTGGGATGGTTTGGGTCCACTTGTCCCCTTAGAGGGAAGGGTCACTGCAAATCAATACAAAGTTGTTCTGAGTCATCACTTTTATCCTATGATGAAACATTTCTATCCTGATGAGAGTGGTCTCCTCCAGGATGACAACGCCCCAATTCACAGGACATTAGGGGTCACTGAATGGTTTGATGAGTATTAAAATGATGGGAATCATATTCTATGACCTTTGCAGTCACCAGATCTCAACCTAATTAAACACCTATGGGATATTTTGGATTGATGTGTTAGACAGCGCTCTCCACCAACATTATCAAAACACCAAATGAGGAAATATCTTTTTGAAGAATGGTGTTCCTCAGCCTTGGCATTGATTCTACAAGTCACTGGAACTCTTCTGGAGGGATGAACACCGTTCTTGAAAAAGATATTCTACTCATTTGGTATTTTGATGATAGTGATGGAGAGCGCTGTCTATGTATACTTATATAATGTAGACTTTCAGTGACCAAAAAAGTCATGTCGTGTGTAAGCTATGACATCTGTGCTGTAATTGTGTTTATATTCACCTTCACTCAGCCCTTTTGCACATTGCGCTGCTGCACATACATAAACCAAAATAGCAGGTGTGCATGGAGACACCCACTCAGTCCATGCGCCCAAGACCTGCCAGGCTGCGCCTGTCATTGTGCTTGCTCGGGTAAAATAGGGCCCATGATGTGTTTTATTTGTGTGAGATATCAGCTTGGTAAATTTAAGCCCTCTATAATGACAAAGTTAAGCCTACTGTATAGAGTGGAAACCCTAAAGAGAGGATAAATATTGTCTGTTTCTACTCATTAAAGTTAGATTAGTTACAATTTTTCTATTATATCATTCTGTAGTCTTGCTTATTTACCTCCAAACATAAATTGTATATAATTTTGGTAGAGCTGTATCTTCATTATCAAGTAATCTGTTCTTTTTTTTTTCAGATTATTTTTTTTTGTCTATAAAATAGGGCTGGATGATGTGGTTGAGGGGGGAAAAAACAATTAATTGATTTTTGTCAATAATTTTGATAATCAGTTAATGAATTAGTCTTTTATCAAGTAAAAACTCTAATTAATTAATTTATTAATCATAAAACTAACAGATTAATGGCTTAGCTGCAGCCATAATCGCAACTTTATCAAGAATATTTTTCCAATATCAATTTATCAATATCAATAATATACAAATGCAAAATATATCATACACAAAATAATCAAACTGATATTCAATGCAACAAACTGTTCCACTGTATTACATGAGCCTCTTCAAATATGTAACATAAAACCATTAACTCATTTTGTTAAAATGTTATTACGATTCGCTTGGAATCATTTATTTGGACAACAGGATTTTGTAAAATAATTACAAGATTATTTATATCATCACAGTTTTTCAGAGCCCAAAGGTATGTCTTCAAATTACTTCTTTCATTTTATATAAAACAGAGAAAAGCAGCAAATCCTCTCATTGAAGAGGCTACAACCAGAGAATGATTTGAGTTTTCACTGAAAAATGACTTAAAGAGTTAATGAATGATCACATTTGTTGTAGATTAATTTTCTCACAATTGTGTCAATCCCAGATTTTTGTAAGAAGTTGTTCTTTAGTGAACGTAGGTTTAAAAGTTTTAGGATGTTGAGCTTTGTGTTCATTAAATCAGCAGATCAAACTGGATACCTTTTCTATGTAATTTATTGACAGTTTTTTTCCCATGTGTTGAATTTGTACATCATGTTGACACATGTTTAAAGAAACAACAAAATACTAAAGAAAACTCACTGTTAGCGAGACTTTTGCTAATAGTGTCAAAGTATACATGAGTGGATTGATCCAAGCACCAATGAGCCCTAACAGCGTGGGAGTGTGTGATGTGTACTGGCGGCAGTGTTATTCATACAGCACATTATCCTAATGAGCGTCACTCCTACCCCATTTTGAGAAGGAGAAAGCTCTGTGATCACTGAAGCCCTGCTTTGAGTGGATCCCAATTTAAAACTTGTCAGTCGCGCTCCGCACTGACCCCGACCATACAAACACTTGTCACAGAGACCTCCTTTTACTGATTCAAACCAAATGTCACCAAATAATTGGTCATTGTGCCTGCTGCTCATGTTGGATTATAAAAGGATGTTTTGTCATTTGTTTAAAATGGTTTTTGGTTTTTCAAGAAAAATCTTTCTAAGGCCTACATTTGAAAATGACAATTGAAATGGTTGTTGAAAAGAAGTAAGTGCAAATAATTTTGCAGTGCTCTGGTCTTCATCTGGAAATAGCTCAGTGCAGTCAAGTGTGTTAGCTCCTGAGCATGGCCAGACACAAGTATCCATTAATTAGTATCCATTCATCTATAAATCAAAGAAATAATCAATTATGTTGTACTTGTTTTTCTGTCTAATATGGCATCATGAGATCAACACTGGGGCTGCTGATGAGAATACATAAAAACTTGGTAAATTAAATAATTTCTACAGTGAGTAGTGTAATGATATATTTGTAGAAATGTAATAATTGCCGCCTTCCTATGGCACAGCATTTAACATATAACTGGTTTCATTATATTTTTGATTCCCACAAATGATAATGCCTGGCTCATTACATTGTGACCAGTCAGAATGATAATTCAAATCATGCAATTAAAATATCATATCTCCAATGTCATCAAGCCATTTTATTATATATTAGACTGACGATATTCACCTTACAGATATGTAATTCAATTTCTGTTCAATTCAATTAAATCAATTCAACTCAAAGGGCTTTATTGGCATAAAAGTTTCAAGAGTAATGTTTCCAAAACATCAAAATACAATTTGTCCAAATATGTGGACAGTACAAAATAATTTGATAGTGTTTTTCTGTGTACATGTAAAATGTGTCTGCAGAATTCTGTTGGATAAAGATTCTGTTGGATGTTTGTCCCAACAGGTAGAGCTATGATGACTAAGTGATATCCCGTACTTAACTACCATACAGCGCAATGGGCTGTATGACACTATCAAACATTTTAAGCCAGATTGTAATTGGAATTTGGAAATTATAACATTTTCTCTTAATTGCATTTAGAGCTCTTCAAGCTTTTTCTTTAAGTGCATTCACTGCCACTGTTCCCTGATGCTGTTATGGTTATATTAAGGTAGATATAACTCATACTATGTTCAATGATATGATTATTTATAGTAAACTGGTATTTGTTATCCTGACATCTGGGGCATTTCTGAAAAATCATTACATTAGTTTTCTTCATATTTACTGCCAGGGCCCAGTTTTGACAGTACTTTTCTACTATATCCAGCTGTTGCTATAGTCCTTGTACAGTAGTAGACAGTAGAACAAGGTCATCAGTATAAAATAGAGAATTCAACTCTCTATCTAGGAGGGAGAGGCCAGGAACAGCACATCAATGCTGCAATTTCATTTATATACACATTAAATAAAGTTGGACTTAAATAGTAACTAGGGTCTGATATGTCCCCATTCTTATGAATGGGGGAAATGAGCCCTTTGCACTAGATGTTAGGAAAACATCCTGACTGTAATACGATATTAAACAACTTCAGCACTGCACCTTGCATCTCTGGGGTGCTGCATTTGAGCATTTCATTTTTATTGCCATCTGGACCACAAGCTTTTCTTGGCCGGAGAGATTTTATCTGTGTGGTCAGTTCTTCCCAAGTTATTGGAAAATCAAGGTTTTTTTGGTTGTCTTCAATTGTTTCTTCTAATGTTATGAGTTTTTCTTTTATAATACATTGATCTATATTAATTAGATGTATTGGTATGTCTTTGTACAGATTTTCAAAATGTGCTCTCCAAATGTCATCATTTTGGATGGGTAGTGCTTGTGGTTGCTTTGTGTTGAAGTTGTTCCACATATCCCAGAATTGATTTTGGTGTTCTCAATATCTGCACATTTCATGTGGATATAACTTTCTTTTTTGTTCCCAATTGAACATTTATATTTGCTTAAAATTTCATTGTGCCTAATGCATAAGGCTGGGTTGTTATCTTAGGTCTTTTCTGATGGTTTTGCGTTGATCAAACCATTTGTCAGCGTTTTGCCTTTTAACAGGCTTCCAAATTTGTTTTATAAGGTCAGCTTTAATAGCTGCCTTATGAAATATCATTGATATCATCAATGACCTTGTTTACACTATCTCTGGTAGGGATATATTGATTTTGGTCATATATTGATATGTGATTGTTATTCATCAGATCAGGTGAGTTTAAGGCCATGATGAATTTGTCTCCACTGTGTGGGGCCCATCTGTAAGTAGGATTCAATCTATACAGCTTACTGGGTTTCCTTTTTGAGTTTCTCATTTGACCTGAGAGTTTAAAGAACTCATTTATTTGGTTGTGGTCTGAAAGGGGGCATTGCTGTTTGACAGTGAATGCACTGATAGTGGAGGGGTCCATGTCCGTGACTGCATAGTCTACTACACTGAACCCAAGAACTGAGTAGTATGTGAATCTCCCTAAAGAGTTCCTCCTGAAACTACCGTTAACTATGGATGGGCCTAGGGCCTAACAGAGATGCACTACCTCCCTGCCACTTTGATTTATTTCAGAGTCAAGGTTGTTCTAATGGGTAATGGTTGGTGTGGTAAACAGGGGAGACTAACCAAACACATGGT
The DNA here is from genome assembly GCF_914725855.1 of Thunnus albacares. Taxonomy (NCBI): domain Eukaryota; kingdom Metazoa; phylum Chordata; class Actinopteri; order Scombriformes; family Scombridae; genus Thunnus; species Thunnus albacares. The sequence goes on along the minus strand of NC_058119.1, from coordinate 1,208,362 downwards.
TATTGCCCTGTGGGACAATGACATCAGGTTCATTTCCTGTTCGTACAGTCAGATCTCCATTTAGAAGCATCTTTCCCTGGGCTTGGAAATAGGTGAAGGGAGAGTTTCAAAATTGTCTTCTTCAGAATAAGGAGAATCTACTGGGGGTGATTTACCCTGTTTTACTAGTGAGATCTGATGGCAAAGATCTCCTTTATACAACACCAAGATCCCCACCTGATGTTCTGCTCTTGCATATGTTTTTTTAAATTTTATAGATGGCACCATCACTTCATTATATCCTGTAGGACAGTGAGTGAGCAGATCATTTAGACACCATGTTTCTGTCTACACAGTTACATCAATGTTTTTGATAGATTTCATGAATGCAGGGTTTCTACTCTTCAGCTCAAAGTTTGAGGAGTGGAGACCCTAACTATTCCAGCAGCTTTTATGAAATGAACACATTAAAAACAATCAAAATGAACCCATATAGTGACTCAAACATGAAAACACCTACAACTACCTACATTTACAATACTAAATAATAATATGACATCATTTCCATGGAGGCATGTACTATTTTCACTAATACTACTGCTGTACTGACTTCTATTGCTATTTTTTAATACTACCAACTAGCAATACATTTCCATGTTGCTCTGTTACTCAAGTGGGAAGGTATTCTGTCTATGTGAAAAGGGTGTGCAGCATCTCCCTGATGTCTTCCAGCTCAGAGGACCGGGGCAGCTACTGCAGCATAGCTCCACTGCTGTGGGTGGGAAGAGGGACAAGGGGCAGCTACTGCTGCATAGCTCTGCTGCTGTGGGTGGGGAGGGGGACCAGGGGCAGCTACCGCAGCATGGCTCCACTGCTGTGGGTGGGTTGGGGAACCATGGGTAGCTACCGCTGCATAGCTCTGCTGCTGTGGTTGAAGAGGGGGACAAGGGGCAGGTGCTGCTGCATAGCTCTGCTGCTGATGCTGTAATTGGGGGTGTTGGGCAGGGGCTGAGGAGGGGGAAGGTAGCCTCCTCTGGTTGTGCTTCACAGTGGTCAGGTGGTGGACTCGTGGGGAGTGGGAGGTAAAGACTCACAGCAAACGGGATGATCCCGGGGTGGTGATAGGGAGGAGGAAGTCTGGGATGGCCTCTTAGTAGAGGAGGGGATGGAAGCACTGCATCCCAGGGCTGTGTCTTTGAGGGTCTTTGCAAATATCGTCATCCTCTCTCTTTGTAGATGGAGTCCATCATAGAGGTCCTGTGTGGATAACCAGGCATTGAGGGCTCCTGAGGGTTTTCTTTTTTCTGTGGTGCTGCAGCATTTAGACAGCAATTTCTTACCAGGAAAAAGCTTGTTTGTGTCAAGGAATTTCCCATTAGAGTCAGTCAGCAGTACAACTTGTGGGGCTTGCTCTTCAGGCTGAGTGGAGGGAAACTGGGATCAGCAGAGTTGGCTTTGTGGATGTATCAGGAGGTGCCAGTGTGTTGTTGGGCTGGGTGCAGAGCAGAGAGTGTGGGACAGAGACAAGACAGGGGTTTGGGACACTGGCAGGGAGAGTCTGTCTATGTACTTGTCATCGTGGGCACTGATGAAAGTTGGTCTGTCAGGCTTCACCATTTACTTATGTATTTCTTGGGACCCTGTACAGTGTTAAACACAAGTGTTATCATTTGATGTACTGTACCAGAGTTAGCTTATTGCTAATTTTCATCTACAGTCCCACAGGCAGGTCACAATTAAAACATATAACAGCACAATAACAAACAGTACAAAGCAAAAAACACAGAAGACACATAATACAAAATACAAAGCTACACACAATAACACATCACATACACCCACAATGTCAACTAGAAATTAATAATGTAAGCTTGTCAAGTTAAAAGCAAGATTATTTGCGTTCATGAGAAGACCATGAGATGAAATTTAGAGTCAGTGGTTACAGAGCTGCATAGTTTTTAGCAGATTTTTTAATTTGGTTTTGAACATACTGATGGAACTGCAGCTCTTCATATCATCAGGTAGGGCATTCCACTGAGTTTTGGCTTTCACAAAGAAAGCTGATTGCCCAAATGCAGTGCAATGAAATGGTATGGTACAATCTTGTATGGAGGTTATTCTGGAGAATCTAATAGAAGTTACTGAGCGAGTATACACAAAGTCACATAGTGGAGGACGGGCCATTTTAAATTTTATAAACTAGGCACAAATTTGAGAATAATCTAAAATTCTCAAAGCTCAATAAATTCTATTTCTCCAGTACCGTAGACTGATGGAAATGCATTGGCTTTTTGTCCAGAGTTTTTAGAGTTTGTTTGTGTAAGGACCAAGAGGTCTTATGACTGTTTCTCCAGCCTGCCCCCAACATGTGATGTGATAAGACATATAGGAAAGAATCACAGCATGCATAAATATCTTGGCTGTGTCCAAAGAGAGACAGTTTCTAATATGTCTAAAATTTGCTAAGTTGTGCATTATGGTTTTAACTGTTTTTTTAACATGTTTCTTAAAGTTCAGTGTCCAGTGTCAAACCAAGATATTTAAAATCAGTGACTATGTCAGTCCTTTCACCTTTGATGAGAATATCAGGGTTAGGAGGTTGTACCATGGTTTTAGAGAAAAATGTACCCTTTGTCTTGTTTACATTTAGACTCAGACGTGATTGTTCAAGCCAATGTATGATCCTTTCCAATGCAATTGTTAGCTTAGCAGCAGCTAACTCAGCTGTTTTTGCATGTGTGAACACAACAGTGTCATCTGCATACATTCTACATCATGCAGTTCTACATCATGACAGTGTTGAGGGAGATGATTAATATATAGGCTAAATAATAGGGGACCTAAAATTGACCCTTGTGGAACACCCATTGTGCACTTGTTACTGTGTTACATGTTACTGGACAGTGTGTCACAAACTTTAACATATTGTATCCTATTAGATAAATACATCCATGCCAGTGCTCTAGATTAGAAGTTAAATTTAGAGAGTTTCGATATTAAAACATCATGATTGACTGTATCGAATGCTTTACGCGGATCTAAAAAAACAGCACCAACTACTCCTCCTTTATCAAGTCTTGATTTCATTTGCTCTATTAAGTGCAAGGTAGCAGTTTTGGTGGAATGATTTGCTCTAAAGCCAAATTGCATACAGTGTAGACCAAAATTGCTTGTATTAAGAAATGGTGTCAGTTGTTTAAGGACAACTTTCTCAGCAACTTTTGAGAGTACTGGCAGTATACTTATTGGTCTCTAGTTACTGGCTTCAAGGCGGTTTAGATTTAAAGTAAATTGAATGAGCAATGGGGGGAGTTAACAAACATGGTGTCAAATTGGAAAGCATCTCTACTTTTGGAGCTTTTTAAGGAGCTGATGATTTTGTTTACTTGTAACTCATTAGTCTCTATCAGCTCGAAAACCTGGCCTGTAGTATTTTTAGGAACAATATCCTGTTTCCTTTACGTAAATTTTCTTCCTAACTCATATACAAACTTGAGAAAAAAATATTGAAGAAAGAAGCAACAATTAGATGATCTTCAATTAACTTTCCCTGTACTTTGAGTTTAAAATCTCCTAAAAAATTCGTCCCTCCTTGTGAGATTATCAATGTTTTTCCAGATCAATTTACTGTTGCCTTTTGCCTCATTCAAAATATTGAGATAAAAACAAGATTTAGCTTCTCTTAGCTCTTGGATAACTTTGTTCCTTAAACCTTTATAAATCAGCATGTCAGTGTCTCTTCTAGTTTTAATTGCCTTCCTTAGTGCAGCATCTCTAGATTTCATTAGTTTCCACAAATTTTCATTAAATCACGGTGAATTGTTTTTATTTTTAGATTTTATCTGTATCCTCACATTAAATCTTTCCCTCACAGAGTTGATTCTGTGAGTAAAAGTATCACAGCCATGGTCCAGATCATCAGAGGACAGTACATCATCCCAGTTCAAGCTGTTAATTTCATTGATGAATTCTTCTTGCTTAGCTCTGGGTATGAATTGAAGGATCATTGGCTTAGTTGTTGTGGTCCTAAATCTATTTTTAGTCACTTTTCTCACACATAGGGTTAGGTTATGATCTGATAAGCCAGTGATGAAATTATAACTTTTAGTTATTCTGTCTGCTTTGTTAGTACATATCAGATCAGTTTGTGTACTAGAGCATTTTGCAATCCTAGTTGGGCCTTTCACTAGTTGTTCTAGTTGGAATTTCTCTGTGATCATTTTTTAGTTTTTTCCTCTTAGATTTATCCTCCCAGTTCACGTTAAAATCACCCATAATTAATAATTCTTTGTTGAGATTGCACTCTTTCAAGACTTCTGTGAGTGAAAGTGTCATCTGCAGAAGGGGGCCTATAGATACCTATGATGTTAAAAGACATTTGTTGGGATAACATTATTTTTATCCCAACATATTCTAACGTGTTACCCACATTGTAAACCACACGTTCACATTTGATGTTGTCTCTCACATAAAAAAAGCACCTCTATCTCCTCTTCCATCAGGTCTATCTCTTCTAAAACATTGGTATCCGGGCACCATGAACACACTCACAGGAGTTGTTGTTGTTGTTTCAACCATGTTTCAGTCAGACAGAGAAAGTCCAGATTAGAGTCAGACACAAGATGAGTTGGCTGATTGCTCTTTGTAGTAATGCTTCTGATGTTAAAATGTCCACTGAATAGCCCCCTCGGTTTCAGCTTTGGGTCTTATAGGACTTTTGCATGACAGTTTGGAAAGTTTTGATTAACCTCTGCCTCCTCACTGCAGGGTTTCGACACACAGTGGTGTCAGCAGCAGGTTTTGTGAGAGAGACACTGGACCTATCAAGGTTTCCACAGCCTGGTAGTGAAAAGTTATTCCTTGAGACATCATGCCGGGTGTTAACAAACTTTAGTCTGTTAAGGGAGAAGCCCGGCTTAGAAAGTTGATGCTCACTCATCACCAGAACATCCCAGACACACTCGGGCACAGATCAGCACCGAAGTTCTGCGGCACTCCAGGGGTCATTGGTCCAGGATTTAGCTGAACATCTCCGGAGAGCAGGATCAGCATGAAGAGGAGATCTGCTATTCTCCAAAACGGGGTGGCAGATGACTGGTCCACTGGATCGGTGATTCACTCTAGTACCTGGGCTCATCCATGCCGCAGGACAGAGGTAGATTGCAAAATATCTACCTAATATAGGAGCGTCAACTGGCCATGATCCAGTATTTGTCCCAAGCTTAATCATTTGGTGTCCCAGTTGTTTTCCATCAATGTTGATTGCTCTGCACCCAGAACCTCCTCTTGACCTCAGCGGGATGTACAGATGGTCTTGCTTATCCATGTGGTCGGGATCGCAGCTGGTGTTATTCTCTCCACCTTTTCCTCAATGTTTAATCTGATGTTTACATTTGAAAACCTGGACTGGCCTGGTAGCAGAGTCGGCAGGGGGGTAAGCTGACCACTTCCCCATCCCGATGAGTTGACCCGCGGTCATCACTGACCAATAACATCCAATATTATTCACAAAAAGTTTACAGAAGTGTACAAATTTAGCGAAGCTGACAGAGAGGCGACTGGATAGGTCCACGCCAAGTCCAAATTTGCCTAATGAAGTTCCTTTCTCTCTTCTCAGCATCCTCCTTGAGATGTATTCAGGAGCTAATTTTTGATGCAGCTACTCTTCTGGAATTCATGGCCAGTCAAACAATTGAGTGAAAGGATGGGTTTGCAATTTCTGTCTTAAAAAGTCTGAAAGTCGGTCTTAAAACAACAGTCAGAAGCCCAAATGAACATTACATTAGTGTAATCATTCCTCCTCTTCATACTGACCATTAGAAGATCCCTTCATAATGCCCTTACCATTTAAGTGATGGGGGACAAAATCCTAAGTCCTCCTTTTATGCAAAAATGTATTTAAAAGTTTATGTGAGGCTAATATAAAGCTTCAGCATCCAAATGAGTCAAATCAAGTAGATATCTTTCAACATTACAGTCTTTTTAGAGAGTGTTACTATACTTCCACCTCAGCTCATCAGGGAAACACTGTCCGAGGAAACACAAAGAGGGAATTTGATGCTAAAAAGACTGTAAATGTGGATATCCACTTGATATGACTAACTCAGACTGCTGAAGCCTCATGTTTCTGACATTTAATAATGATAATTGACAGTGTTTCCCTAGGATTTTTTTCAGGGGGGGGTGCTAGGCCCTAGTTTTATCGCAGGGTGGGCATGTCACAGATTCGCAATGTCGCAGTGTCGTCATAGATGTGCGCAGTAAGGCAGTTGTCCAAATCGATGTATTTCTCTACACTGAGCTGAAATGAAATGAGTGCACATAAATTAGGTAAATAAATATTAACAACATTTATTTACAACACAAATAAACGTAGGCCTTATGGGTGATAGATGGACCGAGTGGTCTCTTATCTTAAAAACAAATCTCAAAGATTGTCATACTGCCTATATGGTTCTAGATATAGATCTATGTTTGTGATATAACAAAATAACAAAACTGACTTATGGGGAATTCATTTGCTCAGCCTGAAAGCCAAATCAAGACAACAGTTTGACTTATAGATGAATCAGTCAGATGAATGATGAATCAGCATTTTGTGTTTCATAATAACTGAAACTATCTGTCAGTTTTAGTGCTGTATTTACAACTGTTACTGAGGTCAACAACCTTCTAACAGCTGAAGAAAACATCATGTTAATAGAGTTATTGTGTGGTGTTAGTGCCTGTATGAAAGATCTGCAAGTCCTTTAATAGCGAGTTTTAATCTGGATGTCCTTTAGTTTATGTTGGGATAACAGATTGTGCCTTTAAAAATATTTACAGAACAGTAATTCATCTACATACAGGTGGGATTCAGACCTTAACAGTTTTTCTGCCTCCTGCTTTGAATTTGTTCATGTCTTTCCATCACCTGACACCTGGGCTGTTTCACATGTGTTCCCCTTTTCTCCTTAAACTTTTTCTTTAAATCTTGAATCAGTTGCACCTTCTTCCTTTTGAATCAGTTCTTTACTTTCTCCTTTTTTTTTTCTTTCAACACCATTACATCCTGCAACTCTTCCTCACTTCTGTCTCCTCTCTCCTAATTCCTTCACTCACTCTCTGGAAATGTAAAAAGCCTGAGTGAGCATGAAGCAGAACTTTCATTTGTATGGTGTTAATTACAGTAATTGTGGACAAACAGCACACAGTGGGAAAGCATCAGCAGTCAAGTTATCCAAACTGTCAAGCTACATTAACATTACTGTAATGTGAAGCAGCAACATCAGATAAACTGGATGGTTAAAACAACACTAATGTCAATTTTAAAAACTTAAGCTTCACTGAAGAGCTTTTCTAGCTACTTACTTGGTTGTCTTTTGTCTGACATTATGATTTGATGCTGCACATGTCAGTTAATGTCATAAAACTCTTCATCTGTCTCATGAAAGCAGCTCCAGTCTGCCTGCTAGCTTCAGCACAGAGGGTTCGTTTGTTTTAAACACCCGCGTACCGGGAGTTGGTGATGGTTTTTTGGCCATGTTAACAGTAACGGCCATCCCTGTGTCTCGTACAAGGATACAATGTTCGGAACGGAAAACAAACAAGCGTTCCTAGAAGGTACAACAGAAACTGCGGTAGGAAGCCAGTCTGAGCTAACAACACACCATATACAGTCTATGCAACACACATATGAACACATGCGAGCCCATTGTGCTCCCACTATCCTGCTAGTATAGGTTACATTTGTTTTTATTTGTTTCTTTCAAGAGGGTTGGGGGCTCAGGCAATGGTAGGAGAAACACTGCACATAACATGAAGACATGACACATGTTTTTTTGTTTTTTTTTAATGAATTGTAACTTGTCCAGTGGGGCAAATAAACTTCTCTTCCACTTGCCCTACAAAAAAATCCACTTTACCTGGACAAGCAGACAAGCCTTAATGCAAGCACTGTTAAACCCCTTATAAATTCAACAAGTGATTCAACAGGTGGTTTCACAGTGTTATGCTTATACATTATTGAGCAGTGTTTTGCATTAAAATGACACAATGGAACTTTCATGAGGAGAAATAACACCTTACAAATGAAAAGTTGGATGCGTAAGCAATAAAACACATTCTTGTTCAGTTCAGTACTAGGGTCATCAGACATCCGCTTGCAGGGGTTTCTTTCGATTCTCACTCTCACAGAATTGACATTAATGAGCTACAGCTATATAATCTGCCACTAGCAATGTTTATCATTTCTTGCTAAGAACATGAAGCCTGCTACTTTCACTTGAATATTGCTCTTGGCTATTTTAGCCTTTTCTTTTTTAAAAAAAAACAAAACATGGAGAGATAAAGGCCTCAAGCTGAGCTTAGTGAATCCATATTTTGCCAAATAAGAACTCGATCTGAAATTGTATCAGAACCCATATGGTGGCCGTTTTTATATAATGTAAGCAAAGTGTACATATACTGTATATTGCTGTATAACTGACATTACTGAGTCAGGTCACTAACTTTGTGACCTTTTTTTACTTGTTCTACTGTTATACTATGTTTTAACGTTTACTATTATCCTGCAATCGTAACTTGTCACCACAGTGGGCACTATTCAACGTTACATTGGCTGTAATACCTGGAACAAGTTAGAGAGGCTTTCTATTATATTTTGGCTAGTTATTATTGTTGCTGTAAAGCTATCACTGAGGCCAAACATGATTCCAGAATCAGCTAGCTAACATTAGTGTGGTGTTGCTCCTGGTGTGTGTGTCCGGTGTGGACGGTTGTGTTGGGTCCCGGTCTGTTCCAGCCGGCTGAACAGAGCCAAGGGGCCAGCTGAGGAATGTCCTGGTGACCCTACACACAGGAGACACAAACAGAAGCCAAAAGGGCCACAGGGGGGTGGGGATGGGACAACAGGGTCTGGGCATGTGTGTGTGTGTGTGTGTGTGTGTGTGTGTGTGTGTGTGTGTCCATGCATAACAGTGTGAATTTGTGAGAGAGAAAAAGTGCATGTTTGTGTGCATGCATATGTTTGCCCATGCATACCAGTTTGTAAGGAAGGGGTAGAGAGAGGACAGCGAAAGAAAGAGAGAGAGAGACAGAGAGAGAGAGAGTGTGTGTGTGTGTGTGTGTGTGTGTGTGTGTGTGTGTGTGTGTGTGTGTGTGTGTGTGTGTGTGTGTGTGTGTGTGTGTCAGTGGGGGTCAGCACTTGCACCCTGTGGCCATTGTCTCCCTCTCTGACCAATATAAAAGCATCATAACCCTTTGAGCTCAGACATATTTAGAAAGCAGATAAAAGCACTTTTTACAAACTAGATACACGTCAGACACAAAGCTCGGGGTCAAGCGCAACAAATTAACAACCCTCTTTCTGACGGGGGATGATGGGCTCGAGGTGGGGGGGGGGCGGGGGTGTGACTGGGCAAAGCTAAACCGCTCCTGGAGTCCAGAGCCAAATGCCTTAACATTCCCAGAGTGGGGATGGGCTGTTCTCTTGCATTCATGTGTAATTGGTCTTAGGGGCAGAGTCTGAGATAAATACTGACTTACTTTTTGTGTTTGTATTATGTCCTCTTCATAGTCACTTGTTTGGAATTCCCTAATTCGAACAAAAGTCAAAATGGGCATTGATGTATATGGACAATTATGAAAGGCAAGAATTTCAGTCATTTGTCACACAGAGTCCCATCTCAGTGAGTGGACATTTAGCATATTTGTCTAATTGTTCCACTCATTTAAATGTTGTGCTGAGCAGAGCCACTACATTTAAATACAGTGTTTAGCATGTAATGAACTGAGATTGCTAAAGCCATAGCAGAAATCTGAAAAGGATTATTGCTTTGCTTGGTTCTAGCGCTGAAACAAATAACTGACTAATCTAGTAGTCCAAAAAATTTTGACCATCACAAAAATACAAAACATTCTCTAATTCCGGCACCACTGTTATGAGGATTTGCTGTTTTTCTCTGTTTTATATCATTGTAAACTTCATATCTTTAAGTTTGGTTTTGGACTGTTGGTCAGACAAAACAAGTCATTTCCCACATTGCACTCTGAAATTGTTATGGTTTTTGTTTTTTTTTGTTTTTTTACTCTTTTCTAGCATTTCATAGACTAAACAATGAACCAATTAATCAAAACAAATTAAAATTAACTGATAATGAAAATTATGATTAGTGGCAGACCTAGTTCCATCCACATCAGTATTTGTACATTCTTTTCTAAATTGTTCAATATCCTCTCTCAGTTGGCAACAACAAACTTCTGACAGCCATCATCTGCCAAGATGTTCTGTCACCTACTCTCTGATCACTTCTGTTCTGTTTGTTTCAGTAAAGCCAACACACAATTCAAGGTTCTCAAAGACATTTCTCTGGTTCTGTTGCCAGACAACTGTATTGTTATGAAATATCAATCAAGAGTTATAAACTGTATCTTGTAAACAAGGATATGGAGTAAGAAATTTTGCATTTCACATTAGTGCCTCATCATGTGCCTTAAGGCTGACAATCATACTTAACTGTTTCTGAGAACCTTTGTTTTTCCAGTTCGCAATACAACACGAGACCAGTGTTTTCATGTTTATTCACTGTGGATTTTCCAATCTTAAAGCACCTTCTCACTGGTGTCAAAAGCTGGCTCTGTGTAGATAGGATGAGAAAAAGATGTATTTTCAAATGTGTTGCATGAGTGCAGGAAGATGATAGAGATCAGGTCATTATCAAATATGGGGAAGAATTAAAGGGGTGCTTCACCCAAATTACAAAAGACAAGCTTTTTACCTCCACTCTAGTGATATCTAGCCATGCACATAGTTTTGGTTGTATGTGGCCAGGTTTTGAGATATCCCCTTTGCTACTATAGCTGTCATCCAGAGGTGAAAGGAATTTATTAGTGTTGCTCAAAACATAAAAAACGTACATTTGGCAAACTTAACAACACTGTGTCTTTCCAGAAACACATCACTCAGATACTCTGCTACTGTTTCCACAGATTTCCAACTCATTTAAAAATGACTGTATGTGTATTTAGTACTGAATCTAGTACTGATGCATTTTCTCCAGTACACCTCACCTAGAATATTATTGATTGCCTTCATACAGTTACACTGCAGGCCACCCCAGACTCAACGCATATAACATAATATCTCAGGTTTTACCTGTAAGACTCACATCACAGCCCGTCATCTGTGATATGAAAACATCAGATTTACACACAGTCAGACATAAAAATATGTATGCTGATCAGTAATAAAATAAAATGAGTGTGCTACGGTTCAGATAATTACTCTGATAATTATGTGCATTTCATTTTGTAGGGTAATACAGAAATGAACAGTATTTACCTTTCCACAATAAGGTATGAAAATGCTGAACATCTGCGCAGATAAAGGAGGGTATCTAATGAATCATTTGTGACCATTGTTATGCACCTGGGATGTCCACTAATACTGCATCTTTACCAGTCTTGCTGTACAGGGGGCTCAGCTAATTGCCACTTACTAATAGCTAATAGCTAATAGCCGTAACAACTGACAGTATACAGATAGACAACAATACACATTCACATTCACATCTTTGGTCGATTTAGTGTCAACAGTTAACCTGCATGTCTTTTGAACTTTTTCACAGACCCAAAATATTCAAAGCCTCAAACTAGCAAATCACATTCAACAGTTCTGATTCTGGTCCAGCCACAGAAGTATGCATGTCCTCTGCACTGAAACTCCAGAAAACCACCTCACAACTCAGTCCTTTAGTGATAGCAGCTTCTTGTAAACTTGCAATCTACTGGGAGGATATTGACTCCCTTTCATACAGAATGTGTTGTTGGTGTGTAGTGGTGACAGTCTGGACAGCAGCAGTGTGTTAGTGGTGGTCTTGGGAAAGCGTGGTGCTCCCTGTGCAGTCAGCGTGTTGATTTGGAGCTAACAATGTTGGTACTGTTGGACTCAACTCCCAGCAGGGGCTGTCACACTTTGTGTGTGTGTGTGTGTGTGTGTGTGCGCTGTGTGTGTCTGTGTGTGTGTGTGTGTGTGTGTGTGTATGTGTGTGTCTGTGTGCGCGTGGGGCTGGGTTCCCACAAACTGACAGAGTCAGTTTGTGTGACCCTGCCACACAGGCCCTTAGATAATACAGCCAGCTGATGAGGTTACCCAAACGGCGGTGGAGGCCCAGCATGCTGCTAATGATGAGAGGAGTGTGTGTGTGTGTGGGGGGGGGTTACAGATTGAGCAGAGGAGGGTGACTCCGTTTGGTCAGAGATATTACTGTGTATGTGTGTGTTTAGGGGGGACACCTGCCCCACATTAGGCGAGAGAGGCTCTGACCTTAGCTGCTATAATATCAGTGCAAGCTCTGATCCCCAGATCAGGCCTTCTTGGCGCTTCAGAGGGGTGAGGGAGCGAGGGGAGACAAGGGGGGAGTCATTCTTTTCATTGTATGGCCAGTGTCCCTCGCCCTGCCTCCACCAGTGCCACAGCCCACTGAGGGGTGAGTAATGTGAGTAATGGAGAGTAATAGGGTCCAGATAGTGAGTGTGACCATAACCCTATTGTATCCTGTGTCAGCGAGGTCAGAGGTCGCCCATCGCGCATACTGGTCCCGGCCCCACCCGACCCATTTGGGCCATAAATGAGTTTACCCAACACTAATTACCGAGGGCCTGCCAATGGGCTGCGCTGCCTAACGGGCCTGACAGCTGCCTCTATGCCTCACTTAGACGTCCTCACCCCCCCACCACAGCCTTTTCCTATCCTGCCCACCCTTTAACCCCCCCCCCCCACACACACACACACACACACTGACATACATAAACACATCCCACTCCTCACCACTAACCTTGGCAGTACATGTGTGTGCTGATGCCAGCAGCATCCCTCACAGTCTGGGTCAGTGCTGGCCTTTTTATGTATCACTCCTCGTAGACAACTCATCTGGATTTAATCAATGAATTTCATCAGAATTTATTTTCCAGAAATATTTGATCAAAGATCCCCTCCACAATTGTTTTAAGACATATAAAATACTTTTTTATAACAATAATTTGTCCGCTTTTTCCACAAAAAAGTTCAAGTTTGTATTATTACATCTCCTTCTTCTCCCTCATGTAAAAGTTCAGATTCTCTGAATATGTAAATAATGTTCATTTCAAAAGTTGAACAGCTGGACAAAAGGTGTCTCCTACTTTATTGTAAAGTCCATTCTCAGTGTTTATGCACCGGAGGCTTCAAGTTTCCACATCACACTTGTGTAAGTTGCATACTGGACCACAATTGGCTCGAAACTAGTTGTGATGTCACAAATTATGCTTGTAGGTACACATCTTAAACTGAGATCTAAGGTGAGCACAGAGAAACTTCAGCAGATGAATGTGAAAACAAACAATAAAAACTACAGAAGTGAAACTTTTCATAGAAAATGTGCACAAGGCCCTGGTGGTCTAGGGCATTGACCAATAACTGCAGCATCCTTGGTTTGGGTCTGACCAAGGATCTTTGTTGCCTGCTGTCTCCACTGGTTTCCCGTCAGCTCTCCACTCTCCACTATCTAATAATGGCATAAAATGCCACAAAAAACAAAAAAAAAATACTGCCATTTATTAAAACAAAAAGATGAAATTATTTTATGCAGTATTTTCAACAGGCCTGAGTAGTGTCATCAGCTCTTCCTTTCAGGCTCATCAACCTTCAGGGCACCTTGGTGGCCTCAGGGCTTATGGCACCAATCATGAACCACAACATCCAGGTTCACATCCGGCCAGGGATCTTATAATAATCCTAATAATAATGAAAACATTATTTATATGGCTATTAAAAACAAGTTACAAAGTGGTTGACAAAATGATCTCATTACTCTAGCTGCTCGGGAGATAGTAGATAGTATCAGACAATCTTCCTCAGCAGATGGAGGTTGCCCAGTTGTTGTGGAACTGTCTCTGAGAACTTTAGGGCCTCCTCTTCCATGTTGGCTTACAGGTGAGACTGAGATTGAAGTTGAAACTATTTCACAGATGAAGAATGAATGTTCAATCTCATTGATTAATGGTGATTACAATCATTTCTCCTGTCCAATCTGGCCCTTCTTAACATGATTCCATAGTGACGGGGGACAAAATCTGCAGTCCGTAGTCCTGTTTCTGTTCAAAAATGCATTCTAATGTTCAACCAAAGCTTGTGTGAACAGGAGGAACAATAACAGCGACCAACAACTCTTTTTACATACCTACAGGCATGTGCGTATTGTATTAAGATAGACTTGAAAAATGTGAACCTGTCCTTTAATTTTTCAATCAACCTCAGTCACCACTTTTCAGTTTCAGTGTTTGAAATGTTTTCTCTTAAAGGTATCTGTCACTGCTTGTTCCCAATATCACCTCAAGTTTTCCAATGCCACCCTCAGCTAGTTATGACTGAATAAAGGGTTCACTTGTTAACATATGACTGGTGGGCCCGTCCTCCAGCAAATGAAAACACACTGTTAGCTACAGAAGCTACATTTCACATCCTCATAGTGGAAAGCATCTGTGATTCCGAGACTTAAATGTACAATAATATATTTTATCATTATTACTTTTTTAACTTCCCCTTGTCCCGTGTTCAGGGCAAAGCCTCCACACACAGAAGACACTGTCAGGAGACGATCTTAAACAAAATAAAAGGACTCCAGCACTAGCTATCTTGTTAATTGAATGTACAGACTTCTTCAGATTCTGAGAGGGTTCCTAATCTTCAGTGTGCTCTAACACAGCCGGGGGCTAACAGCTTCATTCCCTCCACTGTGGTTTACACTATACATCTACAGTATGCCACCTGGTTTATCTGCAGGCTGCAAATGACTTGTTAGCAATGTTGCCAATCAGTCTTTATTCCCCTGAGAATTACCAAATGATTAAATGATCCAAACTAGTTGTGAGGTCATAAATCATGCCTGTATGTACACACCTTTAACTCAGATTTATCTTGAGCACAGAACAATTATTCTGAACATTGAGCTCAAATATCCAACTGGACCAAAGGAACAAGAAGGAAAAAACATTTTAGACGATACTGAACGTTTGGCAGGTTCTCATGTTTGAGCATGTGTTGCTGTTCTGTGTTTCATATCATTTGAAATTGAATATATTTGGGTTTTCAGCCAGTTGTTTACAAAAACTTTATAACATCTCTTTGGTCACCAGGAACTTATAATTGGCATGTTCTTTATTTATGATGTGTTATACATTAAATAAGTAATTTTACAGAATAATCAGTAGGTTAAGTCATAATAAAATGTGTTGTCATTTAATGTTAATTAATATGTGAATATGTCTCTTATGCTTTCATTCATACTGTCTTTCCTGAAACATGCTTGTATTTTCTGTCCCACAAGCTTTGTACACACATCCTTTTTGTTGTGTTGGTTGGATGAATAAACCTTTAGCATCTGCATGCTATTTCTAGTTTTAAGGTCCCTCCTTTTGGGGGTTGAAGGGGCCTTTTTTTTCTGAATGGAATATCAGCTTGTGAGTGCTGTCGATGCTGGAAGTTATAATGCTTACGTTTCCTGGCTTAAGAGGTTTCCCTGTGTAAAACCTGTCTGTTGCCCTGCCCTCAGAGTCGCCCAGTCACCTGCAAGGATTTAGCTGACATGGCTTTCAGTAGAGATAGTGTTAATTGATGGTTTGAGTGCAGTTTCAAATGTTTTTTCCACACTGTGAAGGTAAACAAATGTAGCCTATCACTGCGTCCTTGTCTTTTGGCAGTTTTTAAGACATCAAATTGTATTTTAGTCTTCTTAAATATGTTTTGTTAGAGTGAAGTGATTATTATTTCTCTATGCGTCTGACCTCCATCTTTAGTATTTTCATCCAGCCAACAGCATTTGTCACTTACTATCTGTGTGTGTGTGTAAAAGACTGGCCCTCCCCCTGTCCGTCAACCCTGTAGGAGGGCACTAAGCCCTGAGACTCAAGCCCAGCCCAAAAGAAGCCCCCCTACCTTCAGCACCCCTGGTCACCACCCCACCCTCTACATAGCTTCTAACACCCAAACATACCCCGTCAGCCCTCTCCCACAGCGCTCCTCCCCTCTCCTTTCACCGCTCCCCCACCTCTCCACATGCATGGCATTCACCATGCATACCTAGGCTGCTAATTCCAACCTGCCACTCCAATCAAAGGATCATGAGTGTTGTAGTTCTCCTCTCTTTTCTTCTGCTGGGAAACAATGCGTGATGGATAGAGGCAAGGATGTGTGTGTGTGTGTGTGTGTGTGTGTGTGTGTGTGTGTGTGTGTGTGTGTGTGTGTGTGTGTGTGTGTGCTACTATGTGACAGCAAGGAGAATCCTTATTTAATAAACTTTTTTAACACTTGTTTGGTTTTATCATGATAAACACATAGTGTTTAAAATTGCCAGACAAGCCTCACGTGCCTGTGTGTGCTCTCACCCCTAGAGCCATCCACAACCGCTGACATAGACATATCTGGTGCACTCTTATTCCTGCACGCTCATGTGAAGACGTGATGATAGCAATTGTCTAACAATGGCAGAGTTGTCCCTCTTATGATGACACTGTCTCAGTGTTAGAAATAAAGTAAATGCAGTGAAAACACAATGTTAGTGAGTCTTTATAGTATCAGTCTTATGGTTTATATATGTTATATATACAAATAATTGGTTAGGGAATGTTCAGAATGTCTGTCAGTGTCGTTTTTTCAGTTTTATTTAGATTGTTATTAATATGTCATGTTAGATCTGCTGTGGGAATACTGTAGTAAGTCCATGACAAATCAAAAATACTTATTGTGACAAACAATTCTGTGCAAACGTCTGCAGTCTGTGCTGCTTGTATCTGGTGGTTTTTCCTTCTCCTGCCGGCATTGCATAGAACACACCAAGAGCCAATCACTGTCCTTGACCCTCACACAGTCTGCGGTCATCCTGTCCTCAGTCTGTGATGTTTAACATTTTGAGAGGTTTCATTGTTCTGGTCCATGATACAGCTGCCGGTTGACTGTGACACTCGGCTAAGAGGCTTCATGTAAAAAAAAAAATTGAGGTGGAAGGAAATGAGGCTGTGTGGCAGTTGAAACTAAATGCGACACTTCTTACTGATTCTCTATGTATATACAGTATATAGCTATTATACTGTTTTGCCTGTATGAAAATGTCCTATGTGGTTAAACTGGCACAGTGTGAGTCTGGGACTGGGATTGGTCCAAACGACATCCTTTTCAGTCAGTATGGTCTACCTCAGATAAGAACAATAAGGTGCAGATGATAAATGGACTGTATTTGTATAGCGCCTTTCTGGTCTTCCAACCACTCAAAGCACTTTTACACCACGAATCACATTCACCCATTCACACGCTCATTCATTCATAAGCTGAATGGGTACAGGGGCTACCACGCAAGGTCCCAACCTGCCCATCAGAGGAAATCTAATCATTCACACACGTTCACACACTGATGGCACAGCCATCAGGAGCAATTTGGGGTTCAGTATCTTGCCCAAGGACACATCGGCATGTGGACTGGAGGAGCTGGGAATCGAACCGCTGATCTTCCGATTAGTGGACGACCTGCTCTACCTCCTAAGCCACAGCCGCCCAATAACATATTCATCGTCATTAACATCCTGGGTTCATCATCATAGGTTTAAATGCTTTTTGTGAGACATTGAATTCTCACTGTCTGTCTCTCCTCTCTCTCTCTCTCTCTCTCTCTCTCTGTGCAGCTCCTTTGTGACGGGCACCGCATGCTGTGAGAACTTCTCGCCTCTTCGCGTCTGGGATGTTGAACGGTAAGTCATGAGACAGCTCTGACATGCTACAGCCTGCACGTCGTTCAACACACTCAAATACTCCCTGTTTTAATTCTTATTAACCTTAATTACAGCAACTCACACTATTATCTACCTGTTCAGCTGCTGCATTTATTGAGGATACTGTCACACCGGATGAAAACGGTGATTGGCCACTCATATGGATGCTCAGAGGGTTATCCTCAACAAGAGAATTTCACATTTGACTGCTAGTCAGGATGTCTTTTACTTATTGATGAATTGAAATGGCTGTCAGTATTACACTTTAGGTACAGGTACTTTATTAGGAACACCTGTGCAATCTAATGTAATCCAATACAACAGCTCTGCCATAAATTCTACAAATTTACGAAGCGTATACATTTTCAGTTTTTGCTGACGTTGTCAGAAAGGTGATAATTCTACTTTATATTTATTATTTAGGTGGTAGTGGGTGGTGGTGTACTGGAGTAAAGCACTATACTCCATACTACACGTCATATACACAAGGATATTGAGGATGTGTCAGACAGCACTGGCTGAAGGAGAATATAAATCAGAGGAGTGTGGTGAACCTCTCATATTATTCATTGCAAAACTTTTGAACAGCTGTACCAATCACAGTG